>NC_056745.1:747345336-747475336 GCF_019279795.1 Protopterus annectens
AGTTAGATTCCAGTTTAACAGTTCTGGATAGGTTACATTCAGGTATTCAGGTTAGGTTTAGTTATGCCATACCTGTGTGATAGAGTAGAAGAAACTAGTGAAGGAGTACGTAGGTAGGTAGAGGGGGAGACATTATAACTGTATAGTAGGCTGTGGGAATAATTGGTAGGGGAGCAATAGGGAAGGTTTAAAGGATGTTGGGATATGGATGCGAGGCAGGACAAGAGGTATCGGTTTCAGTAGTTGATGCAGGGGTATAGAGTGTAAGGTGGGGGCAGAGGATTTAGCCAGGTGGTGAGCATGTGCTGATCCAAGTGTGCTTGAGGTGTTCCTTCAAGTGTTATCTACATGTGTCCTTTGGGACAGCTGAGGTAATACATGTGGGTAGGGAGCTCCAGATTCTGCCAATATAGTTGGGGAAGAGGGTGTCACCTAATTGTAACTTTAAACTTTAAAAGGGGTTGATTGGTAAGTGGTGTTCAAGAGGCACAAAGAGGGAATGATAGTAGGTGAAATAGCCAGTGATATGTAGGAAGGCTGAAGAGAAGGTCCACGGCTGGCCATTTCTTATACAACAGCTGTGCATATACATTGAATTTGGAGGTAGATTTGGAGGTGAGGACAATACTAATAAGTTGTGATGCCAATTAGAATGGCTTACATGCCTACAGTGGGGTGCTGTGACCATGTGTTCTTTGGTGTTATTTAGTGGCTTTTGCAACAGCAAATCTGGCTATATTGTGCTTTGCCATGTAAAATAGACTGTGCTGCAGTGGGACCCATACCAGGAATGCCTGCTCATTAGGTGATTGCTCTGCCCAATTCACACTATTGCTTATATCCACGAGGCAGTCCAATTAGAACTGCTCCAGCCAACACCTGCACGCCTCGACCTATAATTTCATACCCATAGTCCCCCACCCACTCCTCCTCTGCAGCACTCATCCTTTCTCTGGGTGCAGGTCGGGTCTAACCACATGACTACACACTGCCCACTCTCCACTTCTTGGGACCCCTCTTGTACGTTGTCTCGACCCATGGGTCATCAAGCTTTCCCAACCTTGTAGTCCGAGTACATACACCACCTGCCTTGATGAGTCAGTGTACTGAAGGGAATCCAAATACCCAAGAATTTTTTGGTTGTCCCGCAAGGGTTGTTCCTGTCTTTGTTTCTAGATTAGACTTAGCGGGTTCACAGTGTTTCCCCCACTGGTTGTATCCTGCCTGCGGTTTGGGGAGCAGTGGTTTGTTTACTTTGTGTGTTTGTTTGTCTGTTTCACATGTTTGGGAGGAAGTAACGGTACGTGTTACATGTATGTTGATTGGGCCCCTCACCCCCATTGGCAGTGCCTGTGATCATATATGTCATTCTTATGTGCTGTATCATATCATAGATATATATCTGTGTATATATATATATATATATATATATATATATATATACACACACACACACACACACACACACACACATACATACATATATATATATATATATATATATATATATATATATATATATATATATATATATATATGGTTCCCCTTCACAAAGTCGAACAGCCACAATCTCGAAGGTCATATGGTCGAGACCATATGCTCAAAATTGTGGAAGCTCGACTCTGTGAATGGGGAACGGCATACAGAGCAGAACGGGAGATTTCCCTTTCTGCACTGTAGTTCGATCTTGGAGTTGGAATAAATAAGTAGCAGGGGGTGTGGGGGGTGCAGGGGGGCTTTCCTCCCTGCAGAGACACTTTGTTGTGTTACGTTTCTATGTTTTTCAGCTCCCTTTCATGAAGTTGAGCTTCAGAAATTCAAGCATATGGCTTCGGCCATACGCATTTCAAGTTTCTGAATGTTCAACTTTGTGAAGGGGAACCATATATATATATATATATATATATATATATATATATCTATATCTATATATATATATATATATATATATATATATATATATATATATATATATATATATATATATATATATATATATATATATATATATATATATATATATATATATATAGCTGTATATATATATATATATATCTAACGACATGTGGATGTATGGATGTCTGCATATGTATATATCTATATGTGGATATTTATATATATATATGTATGTCCATATATATGTATACATATGTAATACAGAGAGAGAGAGAGGTATATATCTATTTAGTTATAGATATATATATACACACACATACATCTACATATTTAGCTACATGTCCTGTAATATTGACTGGTATTGCTGGATGCTATGTTTGTGGAAACATCAGGGTTATGTGTACCTGTGGTGGCTTAGTAGTTAATCACATTGCCTATGGTATGCAAGCTCCTGGGTCCGTGCCTTGCAGGGACTGTTTAGTTTGTTGCTGGCCAGAAAGGGGCCCATTGGAAGTGGTTGAAGCACTTTTATGCAGTTGTCAGTGGGTTTGCGCGATGGTAAGCACTGCTGACTTCCAGTGACATCCGCTTACACATGGTTAGCCTCACTATTGCTTACTCTGTGTGCACTGCTTCCCATCGTGCAAACAGACTTGCACCTGCTTAGTCGTGTTTATTTATCCTTACTACTGCTCTATTTTTGAGAGTCATAGGTGGTGGATTTGGCAAGTGTATGGGGGTTATCATTCATTACACTGCTTACTACTCCAATTCACACATATATGTTATTTATTAGGTTATACAACTGAATATATTGATCATAACAGTGCTTTGACATGGGTATGGAATGTACTGTGGTGCGACTCAAACCAGGATTGACTGCTCGTGAGGCAAACGCTCTGCCCACTACAATATTGCTGTACTGCTTCCTTTGCACATATCCTGCTGTTTATCCTCCTTTTGCTATTTCAGCTACATTAACTGTAGCTAAGCGATGGGCACACCCGCGCACCTATGGTTAGCGTTGATTGGTGTTTTAAAGCTATAGATGGGTTTCTTCTTTTATTTTATATGTCCTGTTACTGTTGTACACATGGAGGGTCTGTTGGTGGGGATATGAGGACATCTGTGAGCTTCTGCTGTTCGACATTGCAGGGGCATGTTTATTCTGAGAGCTCTACTCTCAGACATGCCCCTGCACTTGTACATGCTCCATGTAAGCCTAGGAGCTCGGCCAGAGTGCCTTCACTACTATGCATGGTGTGCTGCCGTCTTGCTCCTAAATGGGTGCTTCCGTGCATGACTAAACTAGTCCTGCATGGAGGTTTAGTAAATCCGGGGGAAAGTCTTTTCACTGCATTCATAACATGCACTTTCAGTCAAAATGGGTTAGCTAGGCAGGTAGTTGTCAAGGTGAGTTTGAATGTAAATTATAGCTGTAGGTTTCAGCCTCATGTCTTCTAATCTGTGTTTAAAGATGTTAAAACTTCTAAGTAACCATGGAAAATGTGCATGATGATTATTTAATGTTTTTCAGAAATAAATTATCTAGTAGCTATTCTGAGAAATATATATAACTGATACTTGAGGAATACATCTTTCATAGTTTGCTCTTTTTTTTCAGGCAATAAAAACAAAACCAGGAATCATCCTCTGTGCATTGACTGGATGCACAGGCTTGAGGAACAACTGAGGGAGAGAAGTATGTTGATTGCTGTTTCTGTTTTATGCATCAGTAAGGTAAGTGAAATTATCACTTACTATAGCTATGTTTAAAAATGTGATTTAAATAAAAATGTTGAACTATCATGTAGCACTGAGCCATTATTTTTCAGCATAGTCTTTGAAAAGTACCCACAACATAAATAACAGTTAGGTTGGTATATCTATTGTACATATGAGATGGTGGAATTTTTCTATACACGTTTTATTGCTGTTTATAATTAATGTTTTTTTGCACTTGTATGTATGGCTGTGGTTTCCAATAACTGTTTTGTTGTGTATAGCCTCCTTGTGCACAGACCGAATGCGTGTTTGCTTTGTCAGTGTTTGCATCGTCATGTGCAGCCTGTGTTGCATGTTCTTCAGTTAAATATTGATGTTGCATTTGCTTACAACACCTTGGTTGTTTTTGTTGAAACATAGTTATATCCTAGGTTTCCTGGCAGTTATTCAGATATACATTTCTTTGCAGCAATTCTTAATCAGCAAGCATCAAGAGGGTGTTTGCATTTTGCAGGCTACTGATTGGTACTAACTGCATATAGGTAATGCATACAGTTGTACACATTCAGTACTGTCAGTACAACATATATTACATTTTTATATGTCACAGGCTATTGTGATTGAACATATAAGATATCTGTTGCTGTTGTATTCATTATATTGCTACATGTTCTGCCAATTATCATGTTGCCTGGCTCAGATGTTTGGCACATAGCATGCCTAGTTTCAACAATAGTATCATATCAGTTTTTCTTCATGTTAACAATGACACTTGGTGGCTGCTCATATGAATCATTAAATGCTGACAGAACAATCTGTAGCATTCTACATTCATAGATTTTACACAGCTAATGACCCAGGTGGGTGTTTCTAAGCCTATGCATATTTTCAGAAAAGAATAATGATGCCCTGTTTACAGATACAATATTGAAGGGCAGGCATTTATAAGGGACCTTTGTCTATAATGGACACACATTTGTAAGTCCATGTGTACATTTACAAATCACCATACATTGATCTATGTTGTGCTTAAATTGTATAATACATAAAGTCAGCTACTGGATTTCATGCTTGTTCATAAGAGGTGGAGTCTGTCTCTCCAGCATGTTTTGTTTAAGTCACAGACAAAATTGTGGTCCTAAGACCTTGTATTTTTAGCAACAATTGACTTATGAATATGCAGGAGATCCATAACTGGGGTGTTTGTGGATGCTTTGTAATCCAATCATAATGTCACTCCTCAGAAATGTATATAAGACTGGGTAGAGGGAAATGTGTTCATGGTCCTCTGTATAACGCATGTTTGCCACACCTTGTAGTCTTTGTTTATTTAAACTCTGAGGTAGTTGTAGTTTCTGTATATGCCAGGTCAGGTACATACTGAAGGGAGCATTGTACGCAATGACTGTTGTGATAAGGGCAGACTACAGTGTGATAGTGACCTCTTTGGTCCTAGCAGCCATGCCCTTAATTATAAGTTGTGCAATACAAAATGATTTCCTTACCACTGTGGCCATGTTATAGTCAAAGGTAAGGCTACTGACGATATGTGTACACATATTCATGACCACTGGCTTGACTGTTGTGGTCATATTATCAACATGTGAATTATCTATGATGGTTGAATTTCCAAAGGGTACAATTATACAATTCTTACAACTGATTTTTAGGCCATGGATTTGCCACCATTTGTTAGTCATAAATAGGTCTTCTTGAAGAATGTTTCTGTCTACATGGGAGTCAGTGATAATTTCCAGCTTGCAGTCATCTGCAAAGTTAGTCAGCCATAAACCTTTGCCATTTGCTTCCACTTCAGAGAAATAGATGCAAAAAAGCAGTGGCCCCAGCAGTGAGCCATGGGGACTCTGCCGGTGACTGAGCTCTTGATGAATATGGCTTCATGTATTTTGACCTTTTGAGTCCTATCAGTGAGCCATTTGCCTATCAAGCTGGTGGTAAAAGGGTTTATACTTAATTTACTGAGTTTGCTATAATGCCTGAGTTGGATAATGTATCAAAATGCTTGGCCTGATTAAGGTAATCTGTGTGCACGGTCTTGACCACATCCATTGCTTTTTTACCACTCTCAAAGTCCACCACATTTAATAGGCATGATCTTCATTTAACAAAGCAAAACTGTGATAGGACCAGCATTAGCATGCTATCTATATGCTCATGTATCATGTCCACAATGAATCTTTAAATGGGGTTACATATGAGGCTGGTCAGATTTATTGGCCTGGATTTCCATGATCAGTGTTTTGAAATCATTTGTTCAGGAGAATAATCATCTTCTATTATCTGTGCACAAAACCTGACTGCAGGCTACAGCTGAAAAGTGATTCAAGTAGACCAAAGAGGTCATGTTTTGTGCTATATAGTAATCACAATCAAAATAAAAGGCCAGCTCACAAAGTCATCATTATCATAAATAATCTGCTCCTCAGTGTAACACATAAATAAATAAATAGCATATATGGGGGCAAAAGATGCCACCATAGTTGTACCCTTCAACTGTAAATAACACTGATCACCAACATAAAACACATTTTTTGCTAAAACATGCTCTGGGAGACAAAGCAAAAATGTGTTAAAACCAGGACTATATAAAGATGCCTGATTCAACCAAAACTCAGGGGATAAAAGGCTAGCCAATTAGGGATATTGGTATACAGGGATGAAACATCAGTGCTTGTGGTTATTGCTGAAACTGGTATACTGACACTTTCACCTGTTGGGTGTTGTGTTTTTTACATCTACTTTTTAAGTGAATGTGTGGTCATATTTCCATCTATGCGAAGGAGGATTATTATATGCTGAAGGTACAATAAAACAAACAGACTTGAAGAGCTGACTTTGTGTGCTGGCCTTTTATTTTGATTTTGATTTGAGGTTTTTTGGCCTTGGACCACACTGAACTTACATGGGATTCACTGATTCATCTATATAGTAAGCATCCCTGGCTGTCACTGGGGCCCACTGATGCAGTGTATTTTTGCTTGGAAAGTACATTGTGGAGATGTTCACTAGTGATGATTGTGTGTAATATGGTAAACAATATTTTCTTCAGGATATCAGTTGGTGACTGGGGGATAAATTTCAGCTAAATCTCACATTTACATTCGCACACAGATACAACTATTCAGGGAACACATGCAAGGGGAAAGAAAAGGAATGATGACATAATTGGACAGTATACTGAGGCAGACTGCGTTATTAAACAGTGCAGATCACCATAATACTGTTATGTTGACATTTCCAGGATATTTTTTGTCAAAGTTCAGTTATGTTAATGTGGCATGAGGCAGTGTCAGGCATGCTTCCATTCAAATGTCAGCATATGTTACATTTACTTGATTTGTAAATGGTTGCCATGCTTCTGTCCTGACTTCCAGTGGTAATCTATGTTATGCATGTGTCTTGCCTAAGAAGCAGGATTCAAAATAATTCACTGCACACTACAGAAATTATTCATTAGCAAACTTTATTTCTACTTTCTACTTTTAAACAGAAGGTCTACTTTAATAGTGTATTTCAGCTAACAAAACTAGTGTCATAAAACAATAACTAAATATAATTAATAGTTCAAGAGAGCACTTTAGCCATGCAATTCAACAATTCTTCAAAGCAATGCAATAAAGGAAAAAAAGTTAATACTTCACTGGTTGGCACTTCATCGCAGCTGCTTCATCGACTGGGGAGCCCAAAACAGACTGATATCTGGCTAGAGATTCCAACTGGGAACAGGCTCGGGCAATGCGTCCATTCCACGGAGAACTACAAACCAGACCCCTGTGAGACCCCAGCTTATATAGGTTGCTTGTTTACTCAAAAGTCAAACATGTCCTATAACTAGAATGTTCCCTTCTCACAGGAAAAGTACATACTACATGACAGCAAACGGGTGGTGGCCAGTCACCCACAGATGCTTCAGTAAGCCTGCCAGGTTCCCGTGATCATACTCCCTAAAATATATAAACAACTCTAAAATATGTAAACAACAGAATAATCTATCAAATTAGCAAAGATATAAACAACTCTAAAATACGTAAACAACAGAATGTTCTATCAAACTAGCAAAGGTGGGAAGACAAGATATCAAGTTAATAGGTTCATAGGTTCATAAGTTCATACTAGGCTATCTGCCCGAGGGCATTTACAAGCCTAGCCCATAGTTTTGTGGCTTACGCCACCCCTTTAGTATGGGGAACTATACCCATTATTTTGCTGTGCCTCTGTTGAGCAGTGACACTGAGGTAATCCCTGGGGTATATCTGCGATCTCCCATCCATTGGTCAAGATTTCTCTTGAACAAGACCAGCGAGGTGCTCTGCCTCACATATACCGGGATTTTATTCCACAGCATAGGGAGTCTTTGGGTGATGAATCTATCCCTCCAGCACGTCCTATTAATAGCCGTGTCGAGGTTTAAGTCTCCCCTTGTGGCTCTGACGGATCTAGATTGTTTGAGGTGAAGCATATTCATCAAATCTGGGTTTGACATGGCCTTGTATGTTAGGCAAAGGTCACCTCTGAGCAAGCGGTAAGTGACTGAATAGAGCTGGAGTTCTTTCAGTCGGGCAGCATAGGACAGATGTTTGAGACCCTTTACCCTTTTGGTGAGGAACTTTTGTGGCCTCTCCAGCTGCTGCAAGTGTCGGGTCAGATACATTCGAATGGGGCATTGTACTCAATCATTGGTCTGATGAGTGATGAGTATAGGGAGACTATGACCTCCCTTGATCTAGATGAGAATCCCTTCATGATAAGGTGGGCAATGTAGAAGGTCTTCCTAACTACTTTAGCTACATGGGTGTCGAATGACAGACTACTATCAACCTGGGTCCCCAGGTCCCTGATAACTTCTTCTGTACTCAGTGGATTGCCACCTATTTGGTAGCTAGGGTAACCTTGTTTTTCCCGAAGGGTATGACTATGCATTTTTGGAATTTCACTTTAGGCCATGGCTCTGGCACCAGTTATCCGTTTCTGTGAGACCCTTCTGAAGGATATCTGTGTCAGATGTGTTTTCTACTATGGCGCCCAGTTTGCAGTAATCTGCAAACTTTGTCAGCCATAACCCTCCTGTGTTTGCTTGTACTTCGGAAAAGTAGATGCCAAACAAGAGTGGGCCCAGGACTGAGCCCTGTGGTACACCACTTGTGACAGGCTTTGAGTCTGACATGGCACCAGCAACTCTGACCCTGTGGGTTCTGTCACTCAGCCAGTTTGCAACCCATCTTGTGATGTATGGGTTAACATTTAAGCTGATGAGTTTTTCAATGATACCCGAGTGGGGTATTGTATCAAAGGCCTTCGCCAGATCGAGGTAGGCTGTATGGACTGCCTTTCCCTCATCAATGGCTTTGGTGACTGTTTCGAAAAAAGCAACCAAGTTTCGAAGGCATGATCTGCCTTTGACAAAGCCAAACTGGGATGGATCCAAAGTCTGCAAATTCCCTATGTCTTTATTTATGAGGTCCATTATGATCCTCTCCATGGCTTTGTAGATAAAGCTTGTCAAGCTAATGGGCCGGTAATTTCCAGGGTCGGTGGAGGCACCGCCTTTGTGAAGTGGGACCACAGTTGCAGTGCGCCACTCCTGGAGTGCGTATCCAGAGGTAAGACTATGATTAAACAGCTGTCCTAGCTGTGGGTTTAATTCCTCGTTGAGTTCGTGGAGCACACAGCCGGGGACACCATCAGGTCCCATGGATGCTGTGTTTTTTGCTTTGGAGAGAGCAGTTCTCACTTGGGCGTTGGAGATGTTTGGGGGCTGCAATCGCTTGGTATAGATATCTCTCCTTTTGGGGAGGGAGAAGTTTGCACTGAACCTGTCAGCCAGTATGTTGGCAATGTCTGTAGGATCAGTAATCTTCACATCATTTTGAACTAGTTCTGAGCATATCTGGGAGTTTCCTCCCAGGTTTCTAACATAGCTAAAGAAGGCCTTATGATTGTCTTTTGAGTCTTTAGCTATTTTTCTCTCAAAATTTGCTTTGGATGATTTTATGAGAGCTCTTAGTTTTTTACTTATAGTGATCAAGGGTGTCTTACCTTTTAAGGATTTTGCTCTATCTTGTAGTAGCTTCCTCCTTAAGTCATCATAACAACTTGTATTGCCAAGCTTATTCTGGCCTCCTCCATAAACACATAGAAAAGAGTAGAAAAGTAAAATATTAAGTTGATTAATTAATAGCTGAGTGTCAGTGATCAGGCCTACACGTAGTCACACACAGTCAATAGTCAATTAGCCTACACATAGTCAATAGTCAATTTCTGAGGAAGACCAGTTATTTGGTTGAAAGCGCTAAACTTGTGCTATCTTGGCGTCTGTTTTATGTTTTGTTCGATATTCGTTTGTTACAGCAGGCTGATGTGTGGAGCCTCTTTCACATATTGACTTGGCAGTCTTGTTCGTAGTATTTTGTGGATTATGTGTTCCATGTCGATGAATAAACTGTGATTTTTACTACACTTCTCGTGGATCTTTGAGTCGTTCAACGCTAATTGGTGGGACCGAAGTTTGTTTCATTTCTTGTATCATTTCCAAACCTGTTTTTTCAATAGTCAATTTAGGCATATTTGTATTACAGTCGTCCCGTTGACTATTGATTCTATGTGTAAGATAAGTATCTCACTTTAGCAGCTCCTTTATACATACATAAAGTAGGCCCTGGATTCTGCAAGCCCCGCATGGCGTGCAAGACTAGTGCAGGAGCTCCAGCAGGCAATATGTCTGCAGTGCGATCCAGGAATAACCTGTAGGGGCATGCATGAGCACTCCTGCACTAGTCCTGCATGGACTCAGCCCCTGTATGCAAATTACCCCATTTGCAGGAGAAATCCATGCAAATGAGGTGAATTTATGATTCAGGAAGCTGGAAACTGGCCATGCAGGACTTGTGTAATCTGCAGAAATGTACTCCGCCAGTAATGGAGTGCATTTCTGCAAATTACAAAATGGAGCCATGATAAAGGGTGGATACCATGTAGAAAGCATGCCAATGGCCATTGAAAACACTTGCAAAAATAAAAAAAAAAAATAAACTTTTATTTTTTTTTAGCTGATCTCGGCTGTTTAAGCACAGGGCAGTGGCATGCAAATGGGAATGGGGGGAAAATAAGAAAAAAAAAACATAAAATAAGCATTCTAACCAAAATCACTATTTTGCCATTATACTCAATGGTAAGCAGAAGACAACATGGCCAGTGAATAGTGGTTGCTAAGGGGGGAGGCTCAGTATAGGACATGTAACTATGCATTAGCAGGCAATCCTATGCAAATGAAAGGAATGATACTGAATCCCAGATTTCCCCTACATGCTAGTCAGCACCCAACAGTGTAAGAGCAGGAATAGCTTGGTGCAAGCCTAGTAGTTAGCTGACATCATAGGGGGTGTGTCAGTCATACTGTAAGTGGATTGGAGCCCTGTGGCTTGGGCTTGCTCCTAGCTTAGCAGAGCTAAGCAAGGGTGTGTGTCTGAGGCTGCCTAGCACTCTTTACATTGCCTAAGCAGGTGTGCGTGCTGCGCACCGGGTTTTAAAGGGAAAAAAAATTAAACCAGGAAGTAGCAACTCTGTGCACATCTGAGCACTGTGCTTGCATGGCACATCGCAGGCTTAAACAGGAAGGCAATGGTAAGGGAAAACAGCAGTAGGAAGGTAATCTAGGAGAACTAGCATAGCTGACAGGTGAAATTATCAGAATCAGCCAATTACACAGGCAGAAGACCAGCCCAGCCCAGAACACTACTATAAACTATGCAAACACCTTTCCCTCTGGTTTTTCCCATACTCTACACCATCAGTGTATACAAGTGGGGAACATTTAACAAACAAAACAACAAAATGATAGGGGTTGCAGCAGCTATCATACAACAACATGTGGAAGAGGCTGAGGGTGGTGAGGATGAGAATGCTGTTGACCAACCCACAGTGAGGAGATGGAGAAGACTGAACAGACCCAGGATAACCTACCAGGGGTACATGAGCTGGAGATAGTGAAGCTGTATAGGGTGGACAGGGTTCTCCTCCAGCAAATTGTTGAGCTGTGCCAGCCACGTCTGACACACAAAACTAACAGAGGGGAACCCATCCCAGTGGATACCAAGGTATGTACAAGCCTAGAAATACTAGCCACAGGTACCTCCCAAAGCACAACTGGGGATATCATGGGGATCTCACAGGCATCAGCATCCAGAGTATTCCACCAGTTCCTGGATGCCATGTCAGCACATGCCAGTGAGCAAGTATATTTCCTCAACACCCGTGAGGTGTTGGCCAGCAATATGCATCTCTTCCACCAAATAGCAGAATACCCTGAGGTGGTGGGTGCTATAGACTGCATGCACATATGCATCAAAGCACCACCTGGTGAGTGGGGTAGGGTCTACATCAACCATAAGGCCTTCCCCTCTATCAACTGCCAGGTCATGTGAGATGGCCAGGGCATTATAATGAATGTGTGTGCTGGCTGCACTGGAAGCTATCACGATTCTCACATCTGGCATCTGATGCAGCTGTATCAGAGATTTGCCAATGGTGACATCCCTTACGGTCACCTAGTGGGGGATGCTGGTTATGCACTGAAGCCGTGGCTGATGACACCCATCAGAAATGCACACACACCCGAACAAGAACGCCATAATGAGGCACACGCAAAGACCAGAATCATAATAGAGCATGTGTTTGGGATGCTCAAGTCACAGTTCCAGTGACTGGACACATCCGGTGGAGCTCTGCAGTACTCACCAGCTACATGTACCCAAATTCTCATTGTATGTGCCATGCTACACAATATGATCCTGTGGAAACAGCTGCAGCAGGAACAGCACAGGGGGAGAGCCACACAGCCACCCACCAATGCCAAGGCCTGCACAGGCACAGAGTGACTCGAAGGAGGAACAACCTGAGCCTGCCCCAGTAGGTATATGGAGGTGTGCCCAGTATGCCATGGCCTTGGCAAAGAGGCAATGCATAGCACAAACACTGACACAGTAGGGACCTAGGGAATGACACCTCTCTCTGACTCGCACATACAGTAAAAAGGATGCCAAACATGACACTACCTGTGCTCAACCATGTATAGGGAGTGTACTATGTGCATCCAACATAAGCAGCCCTCAGCACCATCCTCAATACTGGCACACCCACCAGGTAAGTCACTCCCCTTACTGATTGCGGATTGGAGTAGTATGTGTAGGCACTTGTATCTATGGTATGGGTGTGAGCATGCAAGGGAATCGGGTGGCTGAATAGGATGCCAGCAGATAGTAGACACCTTTAGTGGCACCATGAGATCTGTAACAAATACGGGTGTCACCAAAGTAGCCAGTACTACACAGGGCGACAAAACCCACTGCAGGAAATATGCTGGGCCACATGTGTGTCCATATGACTCACACATGCCAGCCAGGGAGGTTCACATACCCAACAACAATCTCAGCCAGCAGGGCAGGTGTAGACAAACACAAACAAAGGCTGTGCTATGGCCTTTGAATGATGCCTATTGGCAATCCCCTCCCAGGCCTACACAGACAGACTACATCAGGTCAGGCAGTGAGATGTTAGTTCTGAAGGGTAGGAAATCAGAAACTAATATGTAGGTCAATCAAACCTAAAACCTGTAGTACACTGATATGCCTCTAGTCAGCATGATAGGTTAGAATACACAATGAAATGGAGTACCCAACATACCAGTACAGTCATAGCAAATGTGTACAAGTGTCAGGTGTGCCTCACCATTGTATGTAGAAATGTAGAAACAGTCAGGTGTGCCCCCCCAATCTTGTGTAGAAATGTAGAGTAGAGTGTCAGTTGTGCCCCACCATTGTATTTAGAAATGTAGAAATAGTCAGGTGTGCCTCCCCATTTCTGTGTAAAAATGTAGAAACAGTCAGGTGTGCCCCCCCATCCTATGTAGAAATGTAGTAACAGTCAAGTGTACCCCCCAATCCTGTGCAGAAATCTAGAAACAGTCAGGTGTGCCCCCCAATTCTGTGTCGAAATGTAGAAACAGTCAGGTGTGCCCCCCCACAACCCTATGTAGACATGTAGTAACATGTATGTATAGGTATAATACCAGTGGAGCACAGATGCCCAGAGGTGGTCAAGGTAGCAGGATAGATTGTAGCATTTGCACAATATGCAGATATGTGTGTGTTAGGATGGTGTGTTTCATATTGTGTGAGAGTTGTCACTATGTATGCATGTTGAGGTATGACCTGGTGGCCATTGCTCACTACTGCTGATGACAGGGCCAGGTCCTCACAACTGCAGTGCCAAAGACAATTCCCACCAGTATAACACATGTTAGCAGTAAGCCATTGTAAATGTATGGTGGTAATATGTGTCACCATCTGAAAGATTGACATGGCATGGCTGTTGGGCTAGATATACAAGTAGTACACAGGGAAAGTACCCCAGACATACAGTGTATAGTGTGCAACTGTGAAATGGACACACCCTTCGAATTGTGCAAACAGGTATGCATCCCATTATCTGGTCCTGTAGTAGGGGATACTGGTGTTGTCTGCCTGAACACTTGCAGATCATAAAGGAGGTAGGACTGATATATTGGGAAACAGCTGATGTACCTGCACATTACAGCATAACTGGAATGCCCCATGCATATCTGCATGTCAGATGCAAGTAGTGTACATAGCAAACATGCACCCAGCTCACTTAAACACCACCCACAGGTACCTCTCTGGTCATATCCCTGCTGTGGGGAATGGGTACAATATGACCCCACCTGTACATGGCAATAGTGAAAAAATGCAGCATGCAGTGCAGGTGTCCCATGCAGGTATATCCCTAGCCAAAGGTAGCACCCTGCCAGCATCCACACCACCTGATCCAGACTGATAGAAGGTATTGGCATGAACACCTAGCACACCTACCCTGTCACCCCAGGGAAATATACTGTATGGAGGTCTGAGACTGTAGGACTGACAGAATGCAACAGCCTGCCACATCTGGCCCGCATTAACACCAAATGGCCCACAGGCCTCTGCCAAATGCATGTGTCTCACATGTACTGCCAATGCATGTTATGTCATGGACACCCAAATAACAACATACACTCCACATAAGCCATATGCAAGGCCATGTGGACAAACCACAGTAACATGTCCACCATGCCCCACTGCATGAACTGTAGACCAACACCAAAACACAACTGTGATGGGGTGATAACCTTAGGGAAAGTATCAGAGAATGTATGCATAATGCATGGAAGAGGACAGAATAACAGAGGGGGGTGTGGGAGCATGAGCAGCATGAAATGTGCAAGGTTCGACACAAAGCTGTGTGCACACACTATTCTTGGCTGCAAACACATAAATGGGTGGCTACATACCTGGCCATATACCACAATAGGGGTGACTCATGGCCCCTGCCTCTGGGTAACCTGTGTGAATATGTACAGCTGTGAGGTATTGCCACAGAAAGATAAGGCCATACTGTCATGTTGATGGATGTACACATATGAGATCCTCTGCCAGCACTGTATCAAGGTGCTGAACTGGATACACAGACCCAGCAGCAAGTGTCTGCAGCTCCCCTTCCAGAATGGCATAACTTACCATGAATATGTAGGTGTCTGCCCACAATACCAGACACAGCTGCAGTCACCCTTGTCCCCCAAGACATCACTGTGAGCAAGAATGTCCACCTGACAGTACATGAGGACAGAAAACATCACAGCGTATAGCAGTACATATGTCTGAATATCTCTTCTAACAGCAGTACCATGTAGCTAAAGCAGCACAAACACAATCACCTACAGTACACACAATCCCCTGCACAGTCTGTTCCCATATTGCCAAATGTCTGACAGATGCCCTGCAGAAACAGTTTGCTACATGTAGGTGTACAACACAAAGGTCTGCAATGGAGTACAAGCTACCTGGAATCGATCCACACATTCAATAAAGAAGGGCATTCTGGGCATGCTCACACACTTAAACAAATGAAGCCCATGTCTGCAAACAACAGTGGACCATACATATCTGGCAGTTGCAGATGTTAGTGCATACACTCCTCAGTATGCACCAGTCATGCTTTGCACACACAGTGGATAGGAATACAGAAATATATCCAAGGACAACACACGATAATAAGCCGAAAGTAGACATACATAGATGTGTGGAAGAGAGTGACTGTGATAAGGAGCCATCCATTATGAGGCCTGTCCCACCCAGCACACAGCCAGATGGCTACAACCACATGAGGTGTAAATGTAACTCACTGTAGACATTAGCCACTGGTATCCATCAGCATTACACACTATGTGGTGCAAGTGCTAGCTGTGCAACATGACTGTACAAGGAAGTAGTCATCTAGCAGCTTTATACATGTACCTGTGGAATATAACCCTGTATGTGACCACATGTGGTGTGTCAACCTCTAGATGAATAGGTTATGGCCCATGCACACACACTGTCCTCCCCATAGCCCTACTATGACAAGCCTGCTGAGGTCATCCACTTTGAAATACACCTTTGGGAAAGGTGTATCCCATTAATCTCTGTGTCATGTCCTATAACTGTGTACTGCTGTAGTGTGATAAACATGTTATGTAGGAGTTCTAAGCCCAGACATGGCAACTGTGTGTGTGTGTGTGTTTGTGTGTGTGTGTGTGTGTGTGTGTGTGTGTGTGTGTGTGTGTGTGTGTGTGTGTGTGTGTGTGTGTGTATGTGTGTGTGTATGTGTGTGTGTGTGTCTGTGTGTGTGCGTGTGTGTGCGTGTGTGCGTGTGTGTGTGTGTGTCTCTGTCTGTGTAGAGAGCAATGCTTTTTAGGGTAGTCATACTCACTACAAATGAAATGCCCTACTTTGGCAAGGCTGCTGATGTCATTCACTGTGAAATACACCTTTGGAAAAGATGCAGCCCAGTGATCTCTGTGGTGCATCCTATAACTGCATACTGCTGTAGTGTCATAAACTAGTTAGGTAGGAGTTCTAATCCCAGACATGGCAACTGTGTGTGTGTGTGTGTGTGTGTGTGTGTGTGTGTGTGTGTGTGTGTGTGTGTGTGTGTGTGTGTGTGTGTGTGTGTGTATGTGTGTGTGTCTGTTTAGAAAGCAATGCTTTTTAGGCTAGTCACACTCACTACAATTCAAATGCCCTACTTTGGCAAGGCTGCTGATGTAATTCACTGTGAAATACACCTTTAAGAAATGTGCAGCTCAGTAATCTTAATGGTGTGTCCTATAACTGCTGTAGTGTGATAAACTTGTTAGGTAGGAGTTCTAATCTCAGACATGGTGTTTGTGTGTGCATCTCTGTCTGTATAGAAATCAATGCTTTTTAGGCTAGTCACACTCACTAGAATTCAAATGCCCTACTTTGGCAAGGCTGCTGATGTCATTCACTGTGAAATAACATCTTTGTGAAAGGTGGAGTCCAATAATCTATGTTGCGCGTCCTATAACTGCATACTGCTGTAGTGTGAGAAACTAGTTAGGTAGGAGTTCTAATCCCAGACATGACAACTGTTTGTGTGCGTGTGTCTCTGTGTATGGAGCACTGATTTTTAGGCTACTCACGCTCACTACAAATCAAATGTCCTACTTTGGCAAGCCTGCTGATGTCATTCACTGTGAAATACACCTTTGGGGAAGGAGTACTCCAGTAATCCCCATGGCATGTCCTATAACAGTGTAATGCTGTAGTGTGATATTGAACTCTGGTAGGGGTTCTTTTTCCACACATGGCAGGTGTGGCTGTTTGTGTGTGTGTTTCTATGTCTGTGTAGGGAGCAATGCTTTTTAGGCTAGTCACACTCACTACAATTCAAATGCCTTACTTTGGCAAGGCTGCTAATGTCATTCACTGTGAAATACACGTTTGGGGAAGGAGTACTCCAGTAATCCCCATGGTGTTTCTTATAACAGCAAAATGCTGTAGTATGATATAGAACTGCGGGTGTGGATGTTTGTGTGTGTTTCTATGTCTGTGTAGACAGCAATGCTTTTTAGGCTAGTTATACTCACTACAATTCACATGCCCTACTTTGGCAAGCCTGCTGATGTCATTCACTGTGAAATATACCTTTGGGGAAGGAGTACTTTAGTAATCTCCATGGTGTGTCCTATAACAGCATGATGTTGTAGTGTGATATAAAACTCTGGTAGGCGTTCTGTTCCCACACATGGCAGGTGTGGCTGTTTGTGTGCAAGTGCCTATGTTTGTGCAGGGAGCAATGCTTTTTAGGCTAGTCACACTCACTACAATTCAAATGCACTACTTTGGCAAGCCTGCTGATGTCATTCACTGTGAAATACACCTTTGGGGAAGGTGTAGCCCAGTAGTCTCCATGGCACATCCTACAACTGCCTACTGCTGTAGGGTGCTAAGCTAGTTAGGTAGGAGTTCTAATCCCAAACATGGCAAGTGTGTGTATCTGTGGTTGTCTTTCGTATCCTGTGTGGAGCTGGCTGTGAGTGTGTAACAACTGAAGTCATTGTGGAGCAGGTTTTGCAAATTTCTTATATGGTGTCCCTAGTATGTGTCACAATGTCCACCTTACAGGGATAACAGATGTGAAATAGCCGAGAGGCCGGGGTGCAAATCCATACCCCTACATGTGACATCAAGGAATGGCAAACAAAGTTAGCAACCCTTGTATTACCCAGAGAACACTCTCAACCCATGTCTCATACACACACACACACACACACACACACACACACACACACACACACACTTGCCAGGGCAACAACCACTATGTTGATAGTACCCTGCATATTGCCCACTGATAGTAACCATGGTGTCATTGCAGTGGGCTACAGAGAGCATGGCACCCTGTCCATCAGTCCAATAGGCATGCACATACAGACAGTGCACCTTCCCTATGTTCCTCACTGGACACCTGCAACACATGTGATGCCATCAAATGTGACCCACAAAGGACATACGATGCCTTAAACACATGCCCTGTATGGACAGGTGCCACTGACACCAGGGAATACCTGTATCCTGCTATCAATGTAGGTGTAGGGTCAACCTGCTGTCCATTAACAGTTCCTGCCACATGAGGCCAGGACTGGCACATCTGATGATAATCTGTGTATCCAACATGGGCCAGATACTCCAGGTACAATTCAACATGTCACTGTACATGCATGTGGGATGTGTGCACATTCCAGACACTGTCCATGTCATGGACTAAGGAACACATACATGGCAAGCAATGGACAGCAATGGCCACACACAATAGTTACCCTGGTAACTGGATGGTGAACACAATTCCCACCTGTGTGGGCCAATCCAGACACTACACCCCTGAGCCACACTGCAGACCATTGTCATGTGGCCTGATGCCAAAGTATACCCATCACCTATCCTTGTATAGCCATCTGGCACAGTCAACCACTACACACCCATGAAGCAATGCACCCATGCATGTCAGTACTGACACCCTGTGTCTGTGTGTGTGGTGTATGATGCCTATGACCACATTCACACTCAGTACAACCCCCATTGGCATACTGAAGCATGCTGTCTGATGTCAGACACCTCCACATACCCTTTGCCCATATAACCTCTGGATATCCCCTGTGGTGCATGTGATACCTGCACAGTACTGTATTGTGGCATTCTAACTAGTGATGAGTTGTATTCCTGACCCTGCCAAGTGTGTCAATGTGTGTGGGTCCCTGAGAGAGTGTGGCTGTGTTGACACTGACACATGTTCATGTGGACAGGCATGTGTACTACACCTACCATATAGCTAGCATATCACTATTGCAGATGTCACTCACCATCACATATATGTTTTGAGGGCTCCTCAGCATGTCACCTATGTGGTGCATCCAATAACTGCATAGACATGTGATAGCAATACATAGTCAGTCAGGGGGTTGATACCCTGTACTGGTAGGTGTGTGACACAAACATGCTTAAGTTTTACTCACCTACCCCTCCCTGACTTATCTTTGCCTCTGTCTGCCTCTCTCACTCCCTCTCTGTTGGATGTGGAGACTTACACCTGCTTTGCTTAGGCAGCAGCATGTGTATTGTAAGTGATGCTCATGATCAGCTGATGGCCTCTGCATGAATTGCAGCCCTCTTTGAGCTGATTGCATGTTGAGTAGTTATGATAACATTCCCATAGTTAATTGCATGGAAACACACTCCAATATCTAGGAACATTATGTTGGTGTTGGGCCTTTTCATTCACTGTGACCAGGACCTAGATCTGTTGTTTGGCAAACAGCATCACAGATGGATTGGGGATTTACATCTAACAACATACACTGTGGAAACAGGCCAACACACAAGACGGAGATATACCTGACTTGACTACAGACTGTAAGTACTGCTATACTGCATTTGGAGTAATGTTGGTTTAACAGGGTGTATGTGGATATGGCTGTCCTACAAGTTCTGATACCTTCCATGTCAGTGCTATGTTTATGAGGAAACCACCATCTGTAGGGTCATCTGCAGACTGGGCAGTGTGTGGTGCCTTATGTTTCTTGTGTTTCCCACAGAGCACCTATCTGTGAACTGCAGAAGCATAGTGTGAGGACTGCAGTCAGTACATGGTGACAGCCATGAGAGTTACTGACTTCATATCCCTCATAGGACATATGCTGCAACAAACCCTGTTACAACAGTAAATGTATGGGGTTATCACAGCAACATGTCAATATTGGCCTTGTGTTTGTGCCTCCAGCCACAACTCTGTCAAACTTTGCACACATGTCATGCAGTAAGAGGTGCATATGTTCTGTACACCATATTTATTGACATCATATCTGATAACAAGCCAGTGAGATATCAGACAGCTACACATGTTATGTATAGTAGGGGTTATATTTGAGGACATAACCTGAGCATTTTGTGGTTGTGTGTGCAGTACTGAGGTCTGTGTACTTATGGTGATTGTCGACAGCGTGTGTATTGTGAATATGTACCTTGGCCTGTGTACAGACTGTAGTAGATGTCATTGTTCTTGGTCCTGTTATATCTGATATTACATGCTGCTCCACTGTATGTTACCCTATTGGCTTACATGTCTGTAGGGCCAAACACACACATGACCCATACCACAGACAGGCATTGGACCACACTTTGTAGTGGCCCAGTATATGTAGGGTTAGTGTATGTGAGTGGCACATATGAGGATGGTATTGATCAGATAGTCCATATACTGTAATATTATGCTAGCTTACCATATTTGGCTTTGGCTGTGTTCACACTGGTTGTGGTTATGCACTTTTACACAGGTGTCTGTTACTCTGTGCTGTGACATGCCCGTAGAGCCTGCCATATATGCAGGTACATGTGTATTCCCCCATAGGAAATGTAGGCCAGTGTTGTGGCAGTCTGCCTGTAGCCTGCACAGTGCTTTGTTACATGCCTAGCAGCTTAGTCTACTTACCCAGTGAGATGTTATGTCCAGATACTTACCAGCTGTACTGCTGCCAGGCCACCATAACAGTCATGTATGTCAGACAAAGCAGTGGGATGTTGTGCAGATGTATGTCACGAACTAGTGAGTAGTATGTGGCCATGGCACCTTTGTACCAGTGGTTATTATGTGTCAGGACAGACCGGGGTGTGTGAATGCATAACCTATGGGGGCAAATGTATACCAGTATTTATGTGATATACCCATCTACATGGCTGTTAACAGCCACATTGTCAAGCTTGGTCCACATGTCTTGCACTAAGGGGTTCTGTGTATACCTCTGGAATGACCAGAGTGTGTCAGACTGTCCACATATATTGGCCATATCTCTGCTGTAGTCCACAGGAACATTGCTGTGCTAGCAGCGGTACTGTACTATGATGTCCTTAGGATGTCTGTCAGTAGCCAGTGGTGCACATGTTAAAAGCAGGTGTAACCTCCCACACACAACATGTCTTTGAAGACAATCCCTATTACAGTAGCAATAGTCTACAAATATACCTGCAAAACATATCTGATATCCCCTTACACTAAAAGGTTGGGACTATTGGGGCTGACATAGGGATCCACTCTGTGTTCAGGACATATGGTGAACATATATGTATATATAATTATCCATATATCTATATAGATATATACACATATACATATTGACATACAGCAGGTAAGGGTGATAAAGGATAGTGAGGGAAACATACTCACAAGCGAGGAGAGTGTGTTGAGCAGATGGAAAGAGTACTTTGAGGGGCTGATGAATGAAGAGAATGAGGGAGAAAGAAGGTTGGATGGTGTGGGGATAGTGAATCAGGAAGTGAAACAGATTAGCATGGAGGACGTATGGACAGCTATGAAGAGGATGAAGAAAGAAAAGGCTGTTAATCCAGATGACATACCAGTAGAAGCATGGAAGTGCTTAGTAGAAATGGCAGTGGAGTTTTTAACCAGATTGTTTAAGGAAATCTTGGAAAGTCAGAGGATGCCTGAGGAGTGGAGAAAAAGTGTTTTGGTACCTATTTTTAAAAATAAGGTTGATGTGCAGAGCTGTAGTAACTACAGATGGATAAAACTGATTAGTCACAGCTTGAAGTTATGGGAAAGAGTGGTAGAAGCTAGATTAAAAAGGGAGGTGATGATTAGTGATCAGCAGTATGGTTTCATGTTGGGAAGGAGCACTACAGATGTGATATTTGCTCTGAGAGTGTTGATGGAGAAATATAAAGAAGGTCAGAAGGAGTTGCATTGTGTCTTTGTGGACTTGGAGAAAGCATATGACAGGGTGCCTAGAGAGGAGTTGTGGTATTGTATGAGGAGGTCAGGAGTGGCAGAGAAGTATGTAAGAGTGATACAGGATATATATGAGGGTAGTGTGACAGTGGTGAAGTCTGCAGTGGGAGTGACAAATTTGTTTTAGGTGGAGGTGGGATTACATCAAAGATCATCTCTTAGCTCTTTCTTATTTGCAATGGTGATGGACAGGTTGACAGACAAGATAAGACAGGAGGCCCCATGGACTATGATGTTTGCAGATGACATTGTGATCTGTAGTGAGAGTAGAGACCAGGTTGAGGAGACCCTGGAGAGGTGGAGATATGCTCTAGAGAGGAGAGGAATGAAGGTCAGCAGCACTAAGACAGAATATGTGTGTGTGTGAATGAGAGGGAGGATAGAGGAATTTTGAGGATGCAGGGAGTAGAGTTGGCCAAGGTGGATGAGTTTTAAGTACTTGGGATCAACAGTTCAGAGTAATGGTGAGTGTGGAAGAAAGGTGAAGAAGAGAGTACAGGCAGGGTGGAATGGGTGGAGAAGAGTTTCAGGAGTGATTTGTGACAGACGGATACCAGTAAGAGTGAAAGGGATGGTCTACAAGAGGGCAGTGAGACCAGCTATGTTGTATGGGTTGGAGACAGTGGCATTGACAAAAAGGCAGGAGTCAGAGCTGGAAGTGGCAGAGTTAAAGATGTTAAGATTTTCACTGAGTGTGACAAGGATGGACAGGATTAGGAATCAGTATATTAGAGGGTCAGCTCAGGTTGGACGGTTTGGAGACAAAGTCAGAGAGGCGGGATTGCGTTGGTTTGGACATGTGCTGAGGAGGGATGCTGGGTATATTGGGAAAAGGATGCTAAGGATGGAGCTGCCAGGTAAGAGTAAAAGAGGAAGGCCTAATAGAAGGTTTATGGATGTGGTGAGAGAGGACATGCAGGTGGTTGGTGTGACATAGTAATATGCAGAGGACAGGAAGAAATGGAAACAGATGATCCACTGCTGCAACTCCTAACAGGAACAGCCGAAAGAGAAGAAGAAGACATATTGACATACATAGATGGATTGGTATATGTACATATACATATACATATAAACACTCAGATATATACATATACAGAGCAATATATGTCTGCACATATACAGCTAGAGATACATATGCACATATATCTATGGATATCTGCATATATATATATATATATATATATATATATATATATATATATATATATATATATATATATATATATATATATATATATATATATATATATATATACTGACAGTAATAGGTATATCAGAATATATATGTATGCACATATAGTTATAGATATCTACATATATACCCACATAAATAGGCATATCTGTACACATAGGAAGTGCATACATATATAGCTATATATACATATATCTACATATATATATATATATATATATATATATATATATATATATATATATATGTGTGTGTGTACATACAAAGAGATGTACACATGGCCATATATATGCTGCACTATACAGATGTGTATACAGACATATGTATGAGTATACATGTGTATGTACATGTAGACATATATTGACCTATTATATGTGTATGTCCATATTCCTGTCATGTGTAAACCTCACGGTTGTGTATACCCACCCAGATGTATCTCACCGTATGTATCTGCTATGCATACATTATGATAAAACAACATATGTGATGCAACAGTCATATCAATAACAAGTGCTACACAATTGTGGAAGTAAAAGCAATTGTTCAATACTACTCAATATGTGTTTTGACAGATATATTGGTAAAACATCAGCTGTCTTCACAGTGGTCATGGCGTAGTGGTTAAGTGTTGTGCCAATAGTGTACAGGGTCCTGGGTTCAAGACCTGCAAGGACTGTTCATTTTGTTGCTGGGCAGAACAAGGGCTGTCAGATGCAGAGTGTTTAAGGCAGTTTTGAGCAGCTTTAAGTGGGTTTGCATGAAGCTATGCGTAAACGTACGGACGCTTACACAGTGTAAGCTTCACTTACCAGTGTGCAAATCAGCTCAGCTGTTATATTGCAGTAATGTTGATACTTGCTAAGCATGGCTTAGCCCTGGTAACCAGTTCACACCCCCAAGTCTGATAACATAGCAGGGTAATGACATCTGTAATAAGTGTATGTAATGCCATGTACAATATATGTGCCTATGTGCTGTCATTATAGTAGCAAGGGGTGTGAGTGTCATGTGTGGGACACAGTTGTATATGAGGCCTGTACAGCACTGTCATCCATGTGAATGTGTTACGTACAGGTGTAGTAGCTCAGGGTACATGCTGTCACACTGGCATGTAGTGGTATCATGGCGGTACTACTGTTAACAGTGCTTACCCAGACAAAAGCCGAGTGCTAAATGTAGTATTGACAACAGGCACACCTACAGGCATAGCTGGACTCTGAAGCCTCCCTGTTGTATCCCTGCTGTGTGAGCTATGTCACAGTATATAACCCCTACTGGGTAATGATCTGACATGTGGAATGTAACTGTAGACTACCGTCTGTACAGCACATGTTAGTGAAGGCTTCTGACATGTAGTTTTATCATACATATTGTTGTCAAACTTCTATCTGTCAACACACTCATCCTACTGCATAGCTACTTGCCAAGCTGATGACTGTCAGTCCCTGTACAGATGTGCAGATGGCAGGTATCCAGCTAGGATATGTACAGGCAACCTAAGCTTGATTGACACTGACATGTCTTCCCAGCTGTGTAAGAACTGGCACATATAGGAGATGACACCCTGTACGCACCACATGCCATGGGCTCCTCCACTACACTACACTACCACAGTCAACAGAACATGCTTGGGTACAAGGCTCCATTACAGCACTAACCATTTGTTGTAATGTATGTTGCATACATGTAAACTTGAACACCTCAGCAGCCATGTGCAGGAGGCAGCTGGAGGATTGGCTGATGCATGTCATTCTCACCCTGAGGGCCACCACAGTAGTGTCTGTTGATAGATTGCCTGCTGCCACATGGCAGGTGGCAGGATACCACTGTACACACAACCTCTACACAACACATCTCTCCTTGGACAATATCTAGGTACACAGCTATGACCACCTGCAACGATGCACCGCTGTACTGACACATGTGTACATGTGCATGACTTAGTATATCAGTGTCTGTGTGTTAGCACACCTGTACTTGGGAATTCCATGAGGGACTTCACAACCATCGCAGCACCCATTGCCATAGTCAGTTGTGGCTGCTGCTGTATGTACCCTATTAAGCTCCTCTCCATACTGGCTACACGAGCCTTGCAGTACCAGCACAACAGTGTTGTACAAATGGGTTGATAGCCATGAGATACCCATTGTGTTCTGGCAAGTGTGCGTATGTGTGCATGTCCGTATATCTGTAGGGTACAGCATTCCAAGGCCACATACTCCTATTAAAATACCCATTGCCACACAATAGTACAGATAGTGTTGTTGCTGCCCATAGGTGAGGCATGACAATGCAACACCCTACTACGCATGTGGCATGTGCATTAGATTCATATCCCTGTAGTACCACTGTTGGGGTATACTATGGGTTGTCTTGCAGACATGGCCAATGTGTGATGGAGGGTATGGCAGAGTGTCATCATAGGTTTCAGCGAGTACAATATCTACTGGGGGATGTGGGTGCTGTGTACACTGTCATTACACCAAGGTACACCCGGTATATGTCCCATGTTCCACGTTATGGTTACCATTGTCACCATCAACCATACAGGTAACTGATACCACAATCCAGGCCAGTTATGCAGGTGCTGTGTGCAGCCTACCTGTAACACATTGTACACACGGTCAAGTTAGTTAGCAGTTATAGGCCCTGGTCTCTCGGATGTGTGTCTGCCTGTTATGTGTCTGTTAATGTGTATATGAAGGTATGTCACACTACGTATTGTCCATATACACCCATTACATCCCCCTTTAGCATACTGTACATGTCTGGGGATGTTCTGCATATAACATGTAACCTAGGACACACCTCACCCTAATGCTGTGTGGTGTGTGCAACGTAAGCCACACACTTCAGTATCACTACATACCTAGGTAGGAGTCTAGTCCCAGTGTTGCCAAGTAACAGTGTGTGTGTATGTGGATGGGTCTACATCAGGTTGCAGGGTATACATGCTCTAGTGGGTCACCTGTCCATGTGGCACAGGCAATAACCATTATACTAACCTGTGACATGTGTTCAACTGTACCCCAGATATGTCGCAGCTATGGTGTCACCACAGTTTCATACCCCATTGTGGAATATGACTGCATACCATCCTCGTGCTGACACATGTACACCTATAACACAAATGGATAACATTATAGAGACCACAATCAATCAGTGTTACTAACAGCTATAATGTATCATTGCTGGACTGCTACACTACCTAACATATATGCATTACACTTCACTCCTTACAACATGTTACACTGCAGTACTGTGGTACACTGTAGTACATTCACCATGTGCATCAGAACCATATTAGCCTGTCCCTGCATTGATGGGTTGGATGACAGGGATGTGCCACAGGTATCATCATATGCACAAGGCATCCTTATGCTGACACATGTATAGCTACAACACAAATGGATAGCATTATAGAGACCACAATCAACCAGTGTTACTAACAGCTATTATGCATCATTGCTGGATGGCTACACTACCTGACATATATGTATTACATTTCACTCCTTACAACATGTTACACTGCAGTACTGTGGTACACTGTAGTATAGTCACCATGTGCATCAGAACCATATCAGCCTGTCCCTGCATTGATGGTATGGATGACAGGGATGTGGCACAGGTATCATCATATGCACAGAGTGTGTTGTTGGTTTGCCAGAGGCCGAGGGTGGGCCATACATTTGACACCATGTGTGTGGGTGAGGGGTATACTGAGTTGAGCTGGGCATGATGATGTGGTGGGTGTAGGTATGGGGTTGCCCTAGGTGTGTTTGTATAGTGTGTGGGTATGTATGCACACAGTTCTGCCATGTGGCTGCCCTACACAGGTGTTTATGGACAGATGCAGACCATACCTGGCAGGGTGTGCAGTTCACTGCCTCTGGCCATGGACTCGTGGACTGTGCCTGCCAGGGGTTCCATGGGCACGTCCAGGTACAGGCCTTGATGTGCTACTCTCACTTGCTAATGACAAATATCCACTGGTACCAGGTCCCTCCTGGGACTGGCCAGGACCAGGTGCACGTGGTTTGCTGTGGAGTAGTGTGGACAGCACCCCCTGCACTGCCGGGGCTGGTACTGCCACTAAGGGAGCCCCTTGGTGTCCTAGCATGTCCACATTGACTGCCAGCTGTTGGTGTTTCTGGCTTACGCCACACCCCCACCACATGTTCAAGCATGGACATACCACGGGTGATGAGGGCCATCATCTCACCATGCCATCTATCCATGACCTTGGTATAAGCACAGATGGCACCAGACAGTTCACGGATGTTGTCGCTTACAGATGTGAGAGCAGTCCTATGCAGCCTCAGGCCCTGTCTGGTGTAACATTCCATACGTGCCTGCACCGCCATGGCATCCTGAAACATGCACTTGCTGGTACAAGCTATGTCACCTCTGCCAGGGGCATGATGTCCAGAGGCCCTACCATGAGCACCCAGGGACATCTGCCTATGTGGTGCCCTGCCGGACATCTGGCTATGCCTGCTGCGACCAGACACAGCAGGCATGGTTACCACACTTTCCTGTGGACTGCCACCAAATGCAAGCTGCCCCTCCACTATGGATACTGGTGATGGGGTATGTATAGGCACTGAAACTGTGTGTGGGGTTGGGGTGGCTAAAAGGGGGGTGTCAAATGATGGCACAGTGTCGGCCCCTGGCAACCCCACCTGTGTCTCAACAGTACTATCATCATCTTCGGTGTCTGTATGGACACCAGCATCAGACTGCATGCAGGAGAGACCCTGACCCACCTCTCCACCCGTGGGGGAAAACAATAAACGCACTTTAAAACCTGTACAGCATTGCCATACAGTGCACACACACACACACACACACACACACACACACACACACACACACACACACACACACACACACACACACACACACACACCACCATAATACCTACCTGTCTGGGACTTTACAGATAGTCTCACATATATGTCCATGTGTACCCCATCCTGCATCACACTTGGCAACATACACACATTGATACCACTCATTAACATATCAGTCCTCTAAATGTCTACACAAGAGATCACAACACAAGATCTGTTACTACATTACCTGCCTGACATGTGTGTAGTGGTTTTAGATGGCCTCACTGCTGTCATTTGGTGTTCACCCTGTGTATGTCCGGACATCATGACCATGGCCCCTATATGTGTGGGCTACTATGTTCTATCCATAATATCACGCACTGGTGTGTCATGTGTATGTAATGCTCAGTACATGCCAGATATGCTGCTATCATGTGATACTCGTAATATTTGGATACACTCCCTGATATTGACTAGTACTTCCCCAATGCATCTGTAGTGCTGCATACATGGGTTGTAGGTGACCTCTCTGCTGAATGTGATATTAAGGGTGTACCTGATGTCTACCTTCCTACTCAATGACTGTTCCATTCTACAGACCATATTATACTATCAGCTGTCCTGTGATTACACACACATGACAAGTATTCCTGGTGTGTAATATGGCAGTCCATGTCCATGTACTGCATGATCCCAGAGGGAGGTACTGCTGTATGAACACCCCACAATCACACATGTGCATACATGGCCAGCCACACAAACACACACACATGCACACATGCATCCTACATGCATCAACCTCCCTCCACTTCACCAGAGTGACCCTACAGACAAACTAACTACCCACCAGGATGCACACACACATACAAGTGAGGTTGCACAATGATAGTACACACAGTCCTCCTATTACCCCTCTGTCAACATGCATAACATATGGTACCCAACAGCATGCAGCAGCTACAGTCAATCCATCCTAGCAACAGTATACATGTGTGATGCATGTGCTGTGTCACTAGGTGAAGCCCCTTCCCCTGGATACCACTACACCTATGTACACAGTATTGCTGTGCACCAGTTTTGCACCCTGCCATGTACTGTGCACCACACCTTACAGGTGTACAGCCCATTGCTGAATGTGTACTACTGTGTCAGTTATGTCAGCTTTAATGCTCACAGGCCCTATGTTTTCCAGCAACACATATCTGGGATGATATGTGGACAGATGTCATTTGTGAATGCCTGATGTCTGGTTCACAGCTCTCAACATCAGCGGATCATGTATGACCAATCCAATACTCTTACACTGACAACCATCAGAGCATACCATGGCTATGGGGGGTGTACACAGCCTTATTGATATAATGCACCCATCCTTGATCTGCCATGGGACAACATCACCGCATATCTTAACAGTACATGAGCCCAATCTGGCCATACATATGTCCTGTACTTTTACATGCAGTGTCTATGGAATGTGTTAGGTGTGCGGATGCTGACCGCGATGCATGCACACCATGTGGGCATATGTGTGCACACCATGACGGTTTGTCGCACCTCTTGTTGTGTGTACTACAGCAGCCACTACTCCTGGCAGGGCATACCAGCGTGGACCATCTGCATTTGCCAGTGTATGTTCAGTCTGCCTTACACATGTCTCCCTAATCTGCATGATTGCAAGGTCTATTCATATGCACATCACTTGGTGCTCACACACTGCCGTCACTATTGCTGTGGGGGTAAGGTTACAGCTGTCACATGTCCTGAACCTGACTATGTGCAGCTACAGCCATTCTTAGCATCCTTAGGATCCCTGCTGCAGTGTACTGGTGTGTCATGCTGACACCCCTCCCCCCTCCATCAGCCTTTTTGCAGATGCATGACAAGTAAGCCCTACACATGTGTGTCACTTTGCAGTATCCCAAACACTGAACATCACATGTTACAGCCTAGTCCCAGCTGATAATGTGGACCACTGTAATGCCTTATGCCATAGTGTATCTCTGCAGCAGTTGCCATTGTCCTACATGTATATACACTGGTGTTGCACTGTATATGGGTGTTGTTCCAAACATGTTCCTACTGTAGGCCATGTCTCTCATCATTATGTTACTCCCTGTGGACACATTCCGCAATGACAGGATGTTAGTTATCAGGCAGGTGTCTAACATACCCTTCCAATACCCCATCATGGTCACCCCTGCGATGCTGTGCATTTCACAGCAACAATATGTGCACATGTACAGCATGCATTCTGGGTAAGTGTGTTAGATGTGTGCATGGAATATACCATCCCCATTACATGCCCAGTGTATTGGCAAGAATTTACATAAACCATACTCACCAGCTACAGGCTGCTGCCTTGGTGGTATCCCGGATGGACCTACATAAGAGGGTAAGAGTTGCAACATCAGTGGCCACAACTGTGGCATTGCTACAGGGTGGGTGCAGTATTACAATACATCAACAGTACATTTCCACAATACTACCACATATGGACATCTGTTTATCACTACTATGCAGCAACAAAATCTATCTATGACATGTCAGATATGCATGATCTACCTGTACCGATGCAGATGTATATGCAACAGTGTCCTACAGATGTGCCCTGTGGCCTTACCTGCATGCTTCTTAGCCAGTGTGTGGGTGGCACCCACCTCCACAAAGGTGTCTGGCGGTTGGTGGCTGGCTGGATGGGCAGGTGCGATGAGGCTGGCCAGGAGCTCCTCCACATGTGTCAGGGGGGATGGATGGCATGGCCCACCCCTGTGGTGAGGTGATCCCCCCCAGACTGCAGCAGCATGCCGATGGGCATTGCGAAGCATGTCAGAACAATGATGCCGGACCTGCTCATAACTGCAGTTCTGATATCATTGACCCTGTAGACTAGGTCGTTCTACAGGGTGGTCTGTTCTTGCTGATCATGGGCAGCCTGGCCAAACAAGGTCGCATAGTGCTGTATGAGTCCATTCAGCAAGATTTCATTTTCTGCTGCTGTGTATGTTGGCAGCCTTCCATGAGACATCTTGCCTGAAAGACATAAAGATGGACACAGGTGTGAGCAAGTCATGCAGCAAGGTTACCACAGTTTTTAATACACATCACTGTCACCCCCCCAGCATATCAGCGACAACAAACTGTACACACAACTCAATAGGTATAGCTACAGCATACCTACCAGTGGGGCCAATATTGTACTGTACCACGCTTTGTGCAATGTGTTTGTAACCATGTTCCCTGTGTGGACACTATAATTGCTGACCTGTTACAGACTATTCACCTGCATGCCATTGTCAGGGCCACAATGGTTCCATATATGCCTGTGGTATGCTTGCTATATGTGTGCTGCACAACTGACATTCTGTGTTATTGTGGTTATCTATGCATGCTGTTGAACATGTTCTGGGATTGTGTAGACTATTACTACCAACATATGTTCCATAACAGTGACACAATAGCATGTATATGTGCTACAGGCCAGCAGAACCACCACTCTGAACTCATCTGCCCATTTTACCAGGCCACATCACATGTGTGTCCCACCCTGGGGCCTCTTGATGTACTGGTCCAGCAATACCATCAGGTGGAATCAACCCAGGGGGTATACACAGACATGTTCCTGTTCTCTGAGGTCAGGTCCAAGATCTGTTCCATAACGGGCTCCACAGACACATGTGGGATGTGCTACATCACCTTGAGGCACCCTGTACACATTCACAGAGCCCACATGCTCCTCCTGCTCAGCCTTCAGCCCAGGCACCTTCAGGACGTGGACTGCTGTTGTGAGTAGCAGTGGGTGGGAGGCTTTTTCCCATTGTGTCCATATTGGGGCCCATGGGGCTTCCACATCACAGACCACACACACCATCCAGGGTGTTTACCCACCACATGTGTCACATGCCTGCCCTGTAGGCTGTCCTCTATATCTACCAGCCCTGACCACCTCCACAACTATACCTACCATACATCCCCATATTCCCATCCCATACTTCACAGACAAGGGCAATGTGGTCCCTACAAGGGGTTCACATGTGATATACCTGTCCATGTTGCACACACTGACTGTAAATATCTGTGTGTATTTCTATGTGTGCTGTTTCCTCACACATAGCATGCAGCACTGTGGTAGTAATATAGGGGACATGCATTTACATACATATATGTTTGTGTGTTTGTATATATGTAGAAATGTGCATATAGGTATATATCTATATAGGTGTAGATATATGTGATGTATGTATGTGCTCATATATATGTCTACATATGGGTATCTGTATATTTGTGGACAAACATGTATAGGTGCACATATGAATACCTATATGTGGGGTACATTCAGACATCAGGTCCACAATCTCACAACACCTTCCTGCACAGCTGCACTCTTCTGCCTTGCTACAACACAGACAGGCGCCACATAGGGACACAGCCTGACATTAGGGGGGTATATGTAGGGCCAGATTGCAGGTAACCCTATTACACACCTATGGTATTCCTGCATGCTACAATACAGGTTAACCTGAGTATCCTGCAAGAGGTGGGCTGTGGAACCCACATGTCCATCATAATGGCATTACTTCCACCACTAGCTATTGGCCACATAATATACATACTTCCCATTATACAATACACAATATGATGGCTTATATCTTATCAGTCAGTGCTGCTCTGCACGGTTGACGGGTATGGCCCACTACCCACAGGGATGGACTCTATTGTCCTTAGCAGTTGTTCAGCTGAACATCATTACAACAACACCTGAAAGCACATATAAATCATTCCACATCATCTATCCCATTATTATGCACCAAGTACTAAGGTCAATTACATACATGTATACTTCACATACCTGTTCTGGCAATGCAGACTCTTTCGGATGGTTTTCTTTTTTTTTTTCTCTGCTTTATACACACATTCTCTCTCTCTCTCTCTCTCTCTCTCTCTCTCTCTCAATCTCAGTCTCTCTCCAGAAAATGGAATGAGCTGCTTTGCATAGATTGCAGCATGGAACTTGTAGGTGATGCACATGATCAGATGATGGCTCTTATGCCAATCTGTGTCCTCCACTTGCTACCTGCATGCAGCATGCTGTGTAGTACTTCCAGTTACCATTGTCATGGCAACCAACTACTATAAATCCCTATATCTTGCGGGCGTGGTCCCTTTACCTTTCCCGTATGATGGACGTCATTCCTGTGTGTGGGCAGCAGTGTTACACACAGAAGGTAGCAATACTTCTTACAGGAGAACCTGCACACTCAGGACAGCTACATATTTGTAGGAGGTTCCAGAACTACAGACAGAGTGTGCATAGTGTTGTATGCATTGTATAGCACCAGTGTTACAGGGTTTGTGTGTACATACTAGTTTAACTTGGAATGCAGTCTGTCTGCATAGCTCTCAACTGTGGGTCTATCCGCTTGATGGCCAGAGGTGTGTCTATTATGTTTTGTCTGTCCACCACATAGGTCTTGTGTCAGATATATTACTGGCAGTGTGTGTGTGTTGAGTGCTATCAGTACATGGCTACATCCATTTCTGTTTTTAACTTCATATTCCTGACTAAGGATATGCTGCAGACTATCCTGTAACACCAGTGACTTGCTTAGAGTATGACAACATTTTTATACATATGGGCCTGTGTTCCAGCCTCTGTCCTCCCCATTTTTATACATATGGGCCTGTGTTCCAGCCTCTGTCCTCCACCTACATATCAGGCTTTGTACATATGACATGCTGTCAGGGGTTGTTATGTAGTGGGCTGTGAGTATGTCATGCTGCCATTCCTGCCATCAGTTCACTGCTGTTGTGTCCCCCACACATACTGTGAGGTTGGGTCCATATATGTGTGGGCTTCACCTACACAATACATGTGTGCCCTTATGCACTCCATAGGCAAGTTTATGTAACAGTGGTATATGGCCCTGTATTATTGAGTCTATGGGGGATGCACCATAACTAACCTAGGCTGTTACAACATGTGGGGTACCAGGTGTAAGCTGTCTTAAGGTATCTGGATGTGCATTACCACACAATTCACCTTGGGTAAATGCAGGCCTACTGCCTCCTGCATACAGACTGTTCTGTTTGTCAGTGTGATTGCAATGGTGTCAGTTATGCCTTGTTATATAACAAATACATCCCATTGTGTCAACTGAGGATTTTATCCCCTAGGGATTGTGTACAGAGTGTAGCTAGAGGCTGCTGGAATATGCATCTGCATTTCTTACTGTTGATTGTTTGGTATCCTGTGGCCCAGTCTGTCTTTACTATTGTAGTACTTGAAGGCCTCGGCCTTGAGAGCAACATATGTAAACCTTTCCAGACTACTGTATTAGTATAACTGCTTCACAGTTGCATTACTCTGTTTATATGGATGTCGGTGTCTAAACAGCTATATGGCATGGCATATACAACTGTAATAGTACACAAATAAAGTGTTCCCATGTATGCAGACCTGTGTGTGGTGTTATATCCTTTGACCTCTCTGTGGGTATATGTTGCAGTCAAAGATTGTCATTTGTATGGGTGGCTCATACAGTGTCCACTTGGTAAAGTGGTAACTGTAGGCATAGTGGCTGTTCCGTATTGTGTGCATCTTCTACATATGTATCTTCCTATAGATATCTCTGTTTGTGTATGTGTAGTTGCATATATATGTATGTTTATATATATATATATATATATATATATATATATATATATATATATATATATATAATTTATTTATTTATTTATTTATTAACATTTCTTAACCGGGTATGTCCAACTGGGCTTGTGGCCCATTTTCAGTGGAGACCCAAGGAGAAAAGCTCCAGTAGTACATTTTAAACAAGTACAATTTTAAACAATCTTGATATAATAGCAGTTACAGCAAAAAGATTCACATATGTTAGGTTACATGCATAAAGTTAAAGTTGTATTAAAAAGAAGCTAAGTAACAATTTTACATTGATATAGTTCAATAGGTCAACAATAAACATTTTTTGTTTGTATAAAATTATGCAAATGCATAGTAGATACATTGGAGAGAGAGGTGTAATGAGGTGCTAAGTATGGTCCTTTTGATGGTACATAAAGGGAAGGAAGACTAGGTAGGGTTATGGCAAGGGCAGGTTCTGGAATTGAGAAAATAAGCTTTCAGTTCATTTTTAAAGTGTGAAGTGTGGGTAATTGAACGTAAGTCAAGGGGAAGTTTGTTCCAAGCATGGGCAAGGGAGTGTTTGTAGAGTAGTTTGCCTACTGACCTTTTTGGGTGGTAGATATCAAGTAATTGTTGGTTAGAAGTATGGAGGGACCGGGATGGGATGTAGATGAAGACTAAGGAAGATAGAGATGGACAGAAGGAGGGTTTATAAAGAATAGAGTGTATCATATGAAATTGATAAGATAGCAGAAATTGTGGAAGTTCAAGCCATTGAAGAGAGTTTAAAGAAATGCAGTGGTATCAGTTGTATGGGGTGTTAGTAATGAATCTGACTATTTTATGGCAAGTCTGTTGGAGTTTGTTCAGAGTGGAGGCCTGGATATTGGTAAGAACTGGGGTGGCATATAAGAGAGAGGGGAGGAGGAGTGCCTGGCCCAGGGTAAGTCTAGATTCAGAGGTTAGGAATTTTTTGTTCCAATATAGCAGACCTAGTTTCTGGTTTGTTTTTTTTTATACATTGGAGTATGTGTAGGTAGAACTTTAGTTCATCATCGATAATGATCCCTAGGAGTTTTGTGTGGGTGTCAGGTTGGATAGTTGTATTGTTAGAAGATGTAATAAAAAAGGAGGTTTTGTGATGAGAAAGAGAACGGGGAAGGTAAAGTAGGAGTTTGTTCTTTTTGAGATTTAGGATCAATAGGTTGTGAGAGAGCCATTGTTTAGTGGATAGTAGGGCCTGTTGGGTCAGGGAGTGTAGTTCAGGAATGTTATTTGAGATGGATATAAGTGTGGAGTCATTGGCATACTGAATAAGGGAGGATTCGTTGCATGAGGTGTAAAGATCATTGGTGAAGATGTTAAACAAAAGGGGTCCCATGATGGAGACTTGGGGAACACCAGTGGAGATGAAAAGGAAAGGTGAGGAGGATGAGAGCCATTTGACAGATTGTTCCCTGCCAGATAGGTAACTATTAAACTAGGCAAGTGCAGAGGGGAATAGGTGGAAATTTGTGAGTTTGGATAGTAGTAGGGTATGAGAGACAGTATCAAAGGCTTTGGAGAGATCTAGGAAGAGACAGGAAATGAGTTTATTGTTGTCTAGGGCCTCTGCAATGATATAAGTGAGGGGGAGGAGGGCAGTGGTGGTGCTGTGGTGAGGACGAAATCCATGTTGGGTAGAGGTAAGTAAGTGGTGTGTGAGGAGGTGATTGAGAAGCTGTGAGTGAATACATTTTTCTAATATCCTGGAGAGGGGGGACAGAATGGCAATGGTCGGTAGTTTGAGGGGTCAGTGGAGTTTCCACCTTTATGAAAAGGGATAGTGAAGAAAGATTTCCAAAGGTTGGGGACAGTTGTTTGCAGAATAGATTGATTAATTAGTATAGATATAGGATAGGCAATTGAGTCAGCAGCAAATTTGAGGAATGTAGGAGATAGAATGTCAGTGGAAGGAGAGCAAGGTTTTAGCTTGAGTAGTAGAGATTTGATGTAAGTAATGGGAACCAGCTCCAGACAAGTGACAAGTGGAGTACCTCAGGGTTCAGTCCTGGGACCGCTCTTGTTTGGCATCTACTTCTCTGAAGTACAGGCCAACACTAAGGGACTCTGGCTAACAAAGTTCGCAGATGACTGCAAACTGGGAGCCATTACTGAATCCCCAAATGATGTGGATACTCTACAAAAGGGCCTTACAGAAACAGATGCTTTGTGTCAGAGCCATGGGCTCAAGCTCAATGCCAACAAATGTATAGTTATCCCCTTTGGGAAAAATATGTACCCATGAATTACCATATAGGTGGCAGTACACTAAACACCGAAAGTGTGATAAGAGACTTGGGGACACAGGTGGACAGTGGTCTCACCTTCGATAACCACATCGCTACAACAGTCAGGAAATCCTTCTATGTGGCACACCTCATCACTAAGGTCTTTTCATCTAGAAAAAAGGAAGTTATTGTCCCACTGTACTCATCCCTCATTATACCCATTATAGAATACAACACCCTGTTTGGTATGTACCTCTCAAGACATCTGCAACAACTGGAAAGACAGCAGAAATACCTCACTAAAAGCATCACAGGCCTAAAGCAGATGCCCTATGCTGACCGCCTTAAAAAAACTCCAACTATATTCTGTCGCATATCGTCTACTCAGAGGCGATCTCTGCTTAACATACAAGGCCATGTCAAACCCAGAGCTGTTGGACATGCGACACTTAAAGAAATCCCAATCCCTCAGAGCCACATGCTCCAGGGATCTAAACCTTGTCATCACAATAAACAAAACATGCTGGAGGGATAGGTTCCTGACCCAGAGACTCCCCAGACTCTGGAATAGATTGCCCATACATGTCAAGCAGAGTGCCTCTTTGACCCTCTTCAAAAGGAACCTTGACAGTTGGATGGGAGAAAGGAAATTCACCCTGGGGATCACATCAGTTGCCCTGCTAGACAGGGGTCCAGGGAAGTAAATAGTATAGGAAGACATAGCCAGGGAATTGTTATGGCTAGGCTTGTATAGGCCCTAGGGCTGATAGCCTAGTACAAATCTATGAACCTATGAACCTATGAAAAGAAAACAAAGTTGTGTTAGTGGAACTTGGAGGGGTGGGTGTCAAAGTAGTAGGCTTAGAGGTTACCAGATTTTGGATGGAAGAGATAAAGTGTTTATTCAGGAGGGTAGCTGTTTACTGAGAGGAAGAGTTAGGGTATGGGGAGAGATTAGAGGGCTTTCCAGGATAGAGGATGTTGTTGAGAGTTGACCAAAATTTTCGAGGCATAGATTTTTTGTTAAGCTGAGCAGAGCTATAGTATAACTTTTTGTCATTAGTTGTATGTTTTTTTGCAAGGTTCCTCAGGTGCCTGTATTTTTGAAGAAAAGGTGGTTGTTTAGTTTTAGTCCAGGTTTTCCAAGCAGGATCTCTTTGTTTCATAAGGGACCTAGCCTCACTGGAGAGCCAGGGAGCATGATTCGATTTTCCTCTGATCTTCCTAGAGGGAGCTAAGGAATTTAGAGTATTTATGAAGATGCTATTGAAAGTGCTTACAGCATCGTTTAGGGGGAGGTGTTTTAGGATGGACCAATCTATGTTGTGGAGAATGGAGTTAAATTTGGATGAATACAAAGTCGATAGTTTTCGACAGTCTTTGATAAGGTGTTGTTTAGGAATATGGGAGTAGTGTCTTATGATGGTGGTAGGGAGATGATCACTGAAGGAGTCAGGATATATATATATATATATATATATATATATATATATATATATATATATATATATAGATATCTTTATCTGCATATATGTGTCTGTGTATATGTATCCTAGGGATGTTGATTGCTTCCACATTGAACATTCCCTATGGTAGCCAGACTGTACTGCATGATATGTTACTGATACCAGCCTGACATCATACAGGTGGGATGAAGTACTGTTAACATCTTGTGCCCATGTTGTGTCAGGTCCTGGTTATGGGATCTGCAACATTTGGTAGTGTATTGCAGGGCAGACGTGTTTGGCTGTGGGGGGGAATACCTATTCGTACAAGACATATGTTGTTTGGGCCCCCTCATCCCCATTAACGGTGCATGTGGACATGTATGTTTTTGTTATGTTCCCATTTTTATCTACAGATGTATGTCTGTATATACCTACATATATATATATATATATATATATATATATATATATATATATATATATATATATATATACATATAGATGTAGACATATATATCTATAGACGTATGCATATGTATGTATGTGTGTGTGTATATATATATATATATATATATATATATATATATATATATATATATATATATATACATGTATATATCTATTTAGATATTAATATATGTACACACATATACATCTACATGTTTAAATACATTTCCTGTACTGTTGAATGACTGTGCTGGATGATATGTTTATGAAAACATCAGGGTTAGATATATCTGACATGGCTTAGCGGTAAATCACTTTGGCTATGGTGTGCATGATCCTGGGTTCGAGGCTTGCAGTAGCTGTTTATTTTGTTGCTGGGCAGAACAAAGGCCATTGGATAATGAGTGATTAAGGCACTTTTAAGAAGTTGTAAGCAGGTTTTCACGGAGGTAAGCACTGCTAACGTCCAGTTACAGTTTCTTATACTCTTTTAGCTTCTAAATTGCTTAATCTGTGTAGACATTGCTTACCCCCACGCAAACAGGCTTAAACCCGCTTCCTGCTTCTTAAAAGTGCTTACTCCCGCTCACCCCGCGCTAATTTCTTTAAAAGAAAAGAAAAAAGGGTTGATAGGAAAGTGGTGAAAAAGGGGCACAAAGAGGGAAAGACAGTAGGGAAAATAGCTAGGGATGTGCAGGAAGGGTGTAGGGAAGGTCCATAGCTGCCCATTTCTTCTACAGCAACAGCTGTGCATATACACTGAATTTGGAGGTAGATTTGGACACTCAAACCCCTGAGAGGGGGGTGAGGACAACAATAATATGTTGTGATGCCAGTTAGACCAGATTACTTGTGTCCAGTGGACACGTGTGCAAAATGGACAGCTATGTATGGGGCAAGGTATTTTTTTGGGAACAGAATGCCCTTTTTTTTTCAGGTGAGAGTGGGATGTTGGGGAGGGATAGTAGGTATATTTGGGAAGGTAGGTTGGGTAGGTTAACAGACAAGACAAACAAGACGCATACAGGGGTGGTATATGACACATGTGGGGGGTAAACACCTTGATGGCGAGGGGTGTTGGGAAATCAGAAGCCCATGAGCCCCCTAGTGGAAACAGTGGGACTGAGATTACCACCCATGGCCAGTCACCACTGCACCTTCACGGCCCCAAAGGTGCCTGTGCTGGAGGCTGAGTCAAAGAGCCAGGCCGACACTCTAGTCATGACATGAGGCCCTCGAGCTGGAGTAGAAGCACTCCAAACTGCTGATCGAGCTCTCTACACACCACGACCCGGACCTGGAGACGGTTGACAGCTTCCTGTCCTCACTGACTCCCGGGGGGGCGAGCCCCATCCCCTGAGGTGGTTCCACCTGAAGGTAGTTCAGGACCAGTGGATGAGGAGGTCCTTGGTTGGTCCCCAGACTTGCTGGTGCCCAGTGCCATGGCCATCTGAGGTGAGACAGGTGAGTCTACTGGGACCTGCATTCCCATATGTGCCATGGTGTTTATGGTGTATCAACATATGTGGGTTAGTAATAGTTAACACATTCCAGGGTTAGGTATAACAGCATGCATAGATATTCCCATTAACCCAGACACTGGATATGGAACAGTTGCATAGCAAACGGAACACATGCATATATGGGACCACAGTGGTAATAACAAACAACATGCAGGTACATTGAGGGCACCATGCCAGCAGTGTTGGAGTGATTCAACATAGCACATGCATGGAAACAGATATAAATAATTATCAGCCAATAGGACATATGTCCCAACAGAACAGTGAAGTCATCACATACCGGTTGAGGTGGGTATTTAGTTTACTGTTGGAGATATGGTGGGGGGAGAGAAAGATGTCAATTAACAACTAGTATATTCCTGAAGTTCACATTACTTTCCTAGTCAGTGCTGTTATCTGTACCTTACAAGTATTACTACACTACCCTATTGCCTTAGTTTGGACAGTGATATGGCTGTCGGTATCTTTATACATGAACTGGTTTCACCTGCAGTATACACCTCTTACCTGGTATACCTGCGGAGGAAATGGGGGTGGCCTAATGGTTAAGATGTTTGCCTTACAAACACAAGGTGCAGGGTTTGTGTCTCACAAGGGATAATTGGCTAAGCTTAAAATGGCTCACAAGGGCAGTTAGCTTAGTACTAATCTATGAACTTAAATGTTTGTTAACATTAACTAACTGTTTCTACACATACTCCCAGATACCAGGTTGATGTTATGCACATACCTGTCCATCTCTTTCTGCACAGACTCTGGCCATGTCTTGACCACATGCAGGTGAACTGGGACCTATCTAGACTATTGCCCTTTTCAAACTTTACTGACTTACAACACTCTTATACAGGCTTTCCTACACAGTTATATTATGTAGCACAGTTTGAGTGACAGTGATCAGTGATACCTTATTATTCAGAGCAACTGCAACACTCACAATTTCATACAATACCAGAGTAAACAGTACCAGTACAGGGTATCAAGCTTATTTCTTGGCACAGTGTTCGTATCCGACGTGCCTGTGGGGGCAATGTTTGTTAGTACTACCTGAATGTTGCCATACAAAGTACCAGATTACACATTAGTATTAAGCACATACATCTCACTGTACACACTCTGGTCACAGCTTGACAACATGGAGGTGTAGATAGAACATACTTGGCTTATTACTCTCATAACAGTTTCAGGAGTTGCTAGAGTGACAGGTTTGTTTTCATAGATGTGTGACAATCAGTTGTATTCCCTGTTTGCTGCCTAAACATCTGGGATCATCCCACTGACTTCCCAGGGGGACAGGGTGACAGGCAGCAGATATGGGCCCATATACTGGACATTCTGTTCTTATCTGTACAGTTGTGGGGTATGATTCTGTATGCAAGCTACTTCCACTCCCAGGATTCAGACCATGGCTGTATCTGCTTAAACTAAAACACTGTCCATCACAGCTGTGTGTGCTATATAGATATTGCTGTATATCTCCAGTCTGCTTTCTGTCTTATAATTCTCCTGTGGTTTTACATTCTGACCTTGTATTACAACACTCTTATACTGGATTAACTAGACAGTTATATTTTGTAGGACAGTGTGGGTGACAGTGATGAGTAATACCTTATTATTCAGAGTAACTGCATCAGTCACAATGCCATACAATACCAAAGTAAACAGTACCAGTACAGGGTATCATTCTTTTATTTCTGGGCGCAGTGTTCATATCTGACAGACCTGTGGGAGCAATCTTTGTTAGCACTACCTGAATGTTGCCACATACAGTACCAGATTCCACATTACTATTATGCACATACATCTCACTCTGTTACTGTACACACTCTGGTCACAGCTTGACAACATGGAGGTGTAAATGGGACATACTTGGCTTATTACTCTCATAAGATTTTGGGGAGTTGCTAGTGTGCCAGCTTTGTTCTCATAGATGTGTGTCAATCAGTTGTATTTCCTGTTTGCAGCCTATATGTCTGGGATCATCCCACTGATTCCCAGGGGGACAGGCAGCAGATATTGGCCACTTTACTGGACATTCTGGACATATCTGTACAGTTGTGGGGTATGATTCTGTATGTAGACTACTACCACTGCCAGGATTCGAACCATGGCTGTGTGTGCTAAAAATACAACAGTTCACTTCTCAGTTGCATGTGCTATTTGGATTTTATTGTCAGCCTTTACACTGTTTTCTGTCTATGTGTCTCTCAGTTGTACTAAATGACCTCTGGGGATTACAGCAGTCATATATAGACATTCCTACACATTTTATTTATGTTGCACAGTGTGGGTAACAGTGCTTAATACAACAGTACTATTAAGTGATTGCAAATCTACATTACCATATGATACCAGAGTATACACATGCAGTCCAGCAGTTAGACCTTTACTGTCAGGCTATTATGCTTTTATTTACATACAAACTATATGAGATTCTTCCTGCCATATTCCCCGGTGTATGCTGTACTTGCCTTAAACAATACAGGTTTTATACTGGCAATTACCTTACTAATGCTTTTAGATTTATTTTCTATGACAATACATGCAGGAGTATTACTGATCTGCCTCGCATCGCAACCTCTCCAGGTGACAGCTGTGGGCTTCCTGGTTCACATTTCACTCACTTGCCACTGTGAAGGACATTAGAGGAATATGTATTCATACCTATCCATAATATACATGAGCTGACAATTATTACACACGTAGTGGAGTGATACTTACACACAGCTGTGACAGCCCCTGCCATCCTAGCCTCTTGGATCCACTGCTCCAAGAAGTCCCCCTTACACCGCTTCAGGTCGGCATAGTGATGCCTGACCTGCTCACCAGTTCGGGGTATGCCAGTGGCACTGGTGCGGTCACGGGCGAGACGATCCCAGGCTTCCACCTTATATTGGCAACCCTGGTACTGGTCCTGCAGCAGTCTCTGCTGATGGTCTTTGACAAGGAGTTCTGCCATGACTCTGGACACCTGGATGCCCCAGCGCTGCACTCGGAAGTGCACTCCCTCTCCCCTGTCTGCCATGGTGCCAGCAAGGGGAAGCTACAACCAGTTATGAGATTTATTCCCACCTGTTGGGTTTAAGTAGGACCGAATTCCGGCACTTTGCCGTGACTGGCCAGTTTTGAAAAGGCTAAGCTATGGGCAAACCTGCTTACCTAAGGTTGGCATTGTTTAAAGGGGTATACCACTGGGCACATTGAGTTAGCTGGCTTAAACATTTTTACACCTCCTAAGCTGCCTGTGCAATGCTTAGCATTGCTTAAATTTGACTTTGCATTATATTTGCTTTTTGACATTGATTTATTATTCATTACATCATATATATGTCTGGTATCCATGATTCATGTATACGTACACTGTATGGGGTCCTTGTGTTTAGTACGGGACTTCAACACTCTGTTACGTTTACACCTCACATCTGGGCATACTTCAGTACTCCAATTCACATATTTCTGTTATGTAGTGGGTTATAGAACATTTGACTGTGTACTGATTCCTTTCACATGTACAGTTTGATTTTACTATAGTGAGAATTTGTTTGGTGAAATCTCATTCTTATGTACTGCTGTGATGGCTTGGTGGTTAACTACTGTGATTATAGTGTATAGGGTTATGGGTTCAAGACCTACAAGGCTGTTTATTTTGTTGCTGGGCAGAACAAGGGCCATTGGATACAGAGTGATTAAGGCACTTTTAAGCAGTTGTAAGTGGGTTTGCATGGGTTTGCGCAGCAGTAAGCAATGCTAACCTCCGGTTAAATATGCTTACAGAGAGTTAGCTTCAATATAGCTTAATCTGTGTGTGCATTGCTTACCACTGTGCAAACGGGCTTAAACCCACTTACTAGTGCTTACATATGCTTACTACTGCTTAATAGTGCTTACACTTGCTTACTAGTGTTTACTCCCACTTACAAATGCTCTGATTTAGACAGTAATGTCTAATGGTTCTTGGGAAGGTGGGGAATTTAGAAGCTGTATCGAGTTATCATTCATTACACATTTTACCTTCCATTTATATCCATGATTCCTGTGTACATATACTGTATGGGGCACATGTGATTATCTGTGGACTTTGCAACATTATGACACTGGTACCTCACATCTGCATTTAATGCAATACTCCAGTTCACAAATATGTTATTTAGTAGGTTATGCAACTAAAATATTGGTCATAATGTGATTTGACATGGAAAATGGAATGTGCTGCAGTGGGACTCAAATCGGGAATGCCTGCTCGTAAGGCGAATGCTCTGCGCACTACATTATTACTATACTGCTTCATTTGCATATATCTTCTGTGTTATCCTCTTCAGCCATTTAAGCTGCATTAACCGTAGCTAAGCGATGGGCAAACCCGAGCACCTACTGTTAGCTTTAATTGGATTCTTAAAAAAATAAGTGGTATGTTTATTTTCTTTGTATTTACTATTGCTGTTGTACACATGGGGGATGTTGCTGGGGGTATACGGACACCTATGAGCAGTCTCGCTCATTCTTTTGGCCTTTCTGCTGTTCTTCATTGTGGGGGCATGTATATTCTGCAAGCTCTGCTCTCAGACATTCCCCTTGCACTCTTACATGCTCCGTGTAGGATTTAGAGCTCAGGCAGTGCATCTTCATTAATATGCATGGTGCGCTGCCATCCTGCTCCTAAACGGCCACTTCCATACAGGACTAAGCTAGTCCTGCACGGAAAATTAGTAAATCTGGGGGTAAGTCAAATAGCAGTTCCAAAAGTTTAATAAGATCATGATTATCATCACAATTAGTACAGGGTGAGTAAGCCAGTTTAGCAACTTAGTTCCTGACGATGACCATCCAGTAAAAATATCCCACCAATTATTTGATATATCTGATTCTGTTTTCTTAGCTAAACTAACCAACTTTTTCCCTTCGATGATACTTTTCATTTCATGATGCAAAATACTATAGTTTACTATTTGCAAATGTTCTTTAAGATGTTGCGTATTGTTCAATATTTGATATAAAAAGTTCAGGTTAAATGTCAAGTTGTGATATTCCATCTTCTCTGGTAACCAGGTATAAAATACATTAATATAAGTCTCAGGAGAAAAAAATGTAAGTTTCATTATGCTGGTTTAAATGAGTTACATTGCTTAGACAGCCTACAAAAGGACTTTTCAAGGCATATGACAATGTTTGATTTGTCACTAAACATATGAATCGTGGTGCTATTTCCACAAACATCTCAAAAGTAGAAGGTAATACGGTCCATTTACAGATGTTGATGAAATGCTGAAGAAAACACAGTTTGTATATAGGGGAATGCTGTCCCCAATCAAGTACATCCATTGTTTTAGTACAATGTTCCAATCTGTGTGTTCTGTTTAAGAAGGCAATGTAGTTTCCTTCTAAATGAGGCAGCCGATACTGGAATGGATACAAAGGAGGTCCAAAAACCAGTGGCAGAGATACAAATTGGCACATTATTTTTGCATTTGTGACATTATAGTGGATGATATAACCTGCACAAAAACTATCTGTACATTTTGTTTTTTCAGAAAACAGCCTTATCCAATTAGTACTGGGTATCCATTGATTAAACAACTGTCTTCATACATGCTCATTTTTGAGTATTAGCTTGGTTTGTACAAGACTTTTCTGCATTGAAACATAAAAGACTGTAAGGTACATGTTGTCGAGTTTACAAACTTAGTGACATTTGCATTAAATTTCAAGTTGGATTTTTTTTTGGAAGTCAAATTAACAGTAGAATGTTTTTGTCCAGCAGGGCAGGTAAAAGTGTCCTGTGTTCTATTCTGTGTACTAGGAACCCCTCCCTACTGGATCACTGTTGAATTAGTTTTGGATGCCCTTACTCCCAGTGTCATGCACTCTACCAAAAGAACTCCATACGACACAATGAGAACACCAATGGTCAGCACTGGAGTTAGAATCTGAAATCAAAGAAAAGTAGCATGACTATCCTCGCAAATAACACCAATCTGCTGGTACATATGTACTGGCTGCCTTATTAGATGGTAAAGGATCAATATAATTAATCTGCCATATTTGTCTTGATAACTTTCCTCGTCCAATATGTCCCTGAACTGTATGAGGTATAGGACTTTGTTGTGTATGCTGACATACCAGGCACTGTAATATAACAGTTTTAATTAAATCTAATGAAAGTGCAATCCCTCTTGTTTGTGCCCACCTGTAAGTGGCTTTTTCTCCCAGATGTGCGCATTTCTGATGTGCCCATTTTGCCATCCCCATCTGCTCAGAATCATCTCATATATTAACTTTTGAAATTCTTGTTTGTTCATCTGTAAGAGAATTAAACCATCATTCTAGAGAGTCTGCAGAGCAATGTGCATCAACATAATAAACTGTCACAGTACCTTGACTTATCATTTTTTTAAATTGATTGCATAATTCTTTTCCCCAGATTTCCTTAGAATTAATCTTTCAATTATCTTTCTGCCATGTAGGCAACCAGGTTGCTTGTTCATTTGCCACTAACCAAGAGTCAGTACAAATATAACATGTTTTTGGTGTATCTTGCCTCAAATTCTGAAAAACTGCACAAAGCTCAGTATACTGACTACTCTTAACATTACCCATAGTAGTTATTTTTTTTTTGGTAGTAGGATTATAAGATACAGCTTTTCAGCACCTCCTATTTTTTTTTTTTTTTACATATTTAACTGACCCGTCTATAAACCAAGCTTGTTGTCACTGCTCTAATGATAGCTGAGCAAAAGGCTGTTCCCATTTAACAGGAGAATCAGTTACTGGAGTTGTTTTAAATAATGATTACATTTGTAATTTATTAGGCACAGATATTTCAGCTATCTTTTATGTCACCCCTCCTATGCCTATTTTAGCTCAATCCTGAATGTAACTTCCTGTGCATGTTCTATTTGGTGCATCTTAGGTGAATGTATCACACATTGCATAACAGGAATTTCAGGTCTTTATCCATTGTTGATGCTTTGCTTTTAAGTTTAAAATACAGAACTGTCCCTGCAACCTGTACTTTTGAATTAGTCCTGCACTATCAATAAATTATCTTTTAGGCCATATTGCCATAAGTAGTCTCAGAGAATTTACTATATAAACACGGTCAAAGTAAATATTTACTAGATGTAAATGCTGCAAAACATATTGTACAGCTTCTAGCTCAGCCTCTTTGAACTAACTGCATTCATTTTTAACCCTATAAATCCAGATGTATTTCTATGTTAGTACAGAGCTGCTACATTTGTTAAAAAACTGTATTCATGTAGTTTAGCACATATACTTTCTAACCAGCATGTCATGTTTCTTTAACATTGGCATGTGTTTTTCATGAAGCTCTGATATTCCTTATTTCTATTAAAAACTTTTCACTTTGGGTAGTAGGACTGAAACCAGCTGTCTCTACAAATTGTTAACTTTAGCATGATTTAAACAAAAGCAAGGATATCTGTTTCCACAGTTTAATTAGAGTGCTATATTCCTGTATATACTGATCAAAACAAGGAATGCAGTTACACATATAAACCTTTTCTTAAAAATTTTGAATCCTGCTGACTACACCAAAATAATGTCTTGCCTAAGGAGCAGGATTCAAAATAATTCACTGCATACTATAGAAATTATCTATTAACAAACTTTATTTCTACTTTCTACTTTTAAACAGAAAGTCTACTTTAATAGTGTATTTCAGCTAACAAAACTAGTGGCGTAAGACAATAACTAAATAAAATTAATAGCTGAAGACAGCACTTTAGCCATGCAATTCAATAATTCTTCAAAGCAATGCAATAAAGGGAAAAAAGTTAATACAGTACCGGTTAGCACTTCATCGCAGCTGCCTCGTTGACCGGGGAGCCCAAAACAGTCTGGTATCTGGCTAGAGATTCCAACCGGGAACAGGCCCGGGCAATGCGTCCATTCTATGGAGAACTCCAAACCAGACCCCTGTGAGACCCCAGCTTATATAGGCTGCTTGTTTACTCAAAAGTCAAACATGTCCTATAACTAGAATGTTCCCTTCACACAGGAAAAGTACAGACTATGTGACAGCAAACAGGGGTGGTGGCCAGCCATCCACAGATGCTTCAGTAAGCCTACCAAGTTCCCATGATCATACTCCCTAAAATATATAAACAACTCTAAAATATGTAAACATAATATTCTATCAAACTAGCAAAGCTATAAACAACTCTGAAATACGTAAACAACAGAATGTTCTATCAAACTAGCAAAGGTGGGAAGACAAGATATCAAGTGAAGTCATCATAACAACTTATATTATCAAGCTTATTCTGGCCTCCTCCATAAACACATAGAAGAGAGTAGAAAAGTAAAATATTAAGTTGAATATTAACCCATTAATAGCTGAGTGTCAGTGATCAGGCCTACACATAGTCAATAGTCAATTAGCCTACACATAGTCAATTTAGCCATATTTGTATTACAGCATGCCATTACATGGGCTTGTTTGTACTGCTCACACTAGTGATGAATATATTCTACCTGACATGTTCTGTTATTGATCATGTCCATAACTATAGATAAAATGCCATAGGGAATGTCTTATCTGCATTATAAGCCATTCGCTAGCAACATTTCTGTTGATTAGAATTGTGCTACTTGCTGATGTTTGCACCACTTAAAAATGAATTGTGTTTTAAATAAGAGTTGTATGTATGCTATTACACTTTTAGTCTCATATTTTATTTGCATAACTCAACAGTGGCTGGTAAGTTGATTAAGTATGTAATATTGCAGATATGCACACTATTTTCTTATTACATTCTGCTGTGATCTTCATGGGAATGTTTTTTGCGGTAGACATTTGCTTTTCATTTCTGTAGTGTTTTACAATTCATCTTTACAAAGCATGGAATCAGTGGACATTCACCTGTCAGATGACAATGACAAGCACATGCCAGACCACTGCCAGAGTTCTCAGATGATGATGGTGATGATGACTATTATGACAATGATGAAGAAACTGGAACTGCACCTGCCCAAGCTAACATGCCTTCTTCACCATGGAGGAGACAATGCGAGGACTGGAACAGAAATGATTATCAGGAGGAGATCCAGGAGGTTGTGATCAATGTGCTCCAAACACAGATGATGGACATGATGAGAACATTCAACCAGGATATGGTATGGGCTATGGATGATGTGTTCAAGGAGATAGCCCAGGAAATCATTCATGAGGTTCATTCCCATAAGCCTGGTCCCTCCTGTCCATAAGTATTGTCTGTGTGCTACAATTGTATTTTGCAGCCAACATGTTGATTGCCATATTATTGATTGGACCGTATATGGACTCTTGTGTATGCATTCTGTATAGCTGATATATAATATGTTATTGTCATGTGACATTTAATTATGTTTCAAAGTGTGCATGACACACAACACATTACAGTTTTCAATCACATTCAGCTGTCTATACATTGTGGCAGTTAACCTGCAGCTAATGCTGCAAATATTAGCTTGTAAACATATATTTTACTGAAGCCAAATGACAGACAGCAGATGTCGTCCATAGTCCAACCCTACCACCGTGGTATGGTTTGGAATTGTGTATTGTCATATCATGTATGTGCTACAGAAGGACATGTTGTTTCCCTTGTGTTTTGAATGACAGTTGTCATGATGTCCCACTGGCAATATGTGGTGTTGTGTCCCATGTACTGACAATGCTGATGCCCTGTGAGGTCATATACAGGTATGTAATAGTTATGGGCAGCCCTACATTTCTGACTGCATCAAACACAAATGTAGCATTAATGTATAGACATTGTTACAGATAATTTATTCTGTAGCAGCACATTTCACCATGTTATGTATCTTACATTTCCATGCCCATTACTTATTCATATAAGTTCACACCTTCTGCAAACAGCTGCATAGCTTAACTGACTATACAGGTCTGTGCACAAAGTTTGATCCATAGTGACACACAATTGCACCTTTGATGTGAGAATTCACTGACTTACTGGTGATGTGATGTACTACAAAAGATAAGTTCTTATTTTCAATTGTTTTCTGCACTTCTGATTAACTAAAACAATATTTGCTGCATATCTTTTTGTTTAAACTGTGCAAATATAGTTCACTGCATTTTTAGATTGTCTGCTAATTAATTTAATTCCTCTTACAACTTGTTCTGTTAATTTTACTTGTTGCTGCACTTGAAAAACACTATAATTGACTAGGTTCAGGTTTTTGCTGAATCTAGTACTGTTTGTGACCTTTGGAGTTAAACTTTTGTCTGGAGAGGCCCAGCTGTGCCCTCATGGGAAGAAGATACAGTATGGTTTGATCTAGTTAGAGTTACTGTTGCATGGCTCTGTTTAGAGTGTTTTGACTGGATAATTTGAACTTTGGCTGGTTTCTGTTTTTCTGCTTTATATTGCCAGTGTTTGAACTGGTTTGTGCTTGTTTGTGCCTGTTTGCGCATTGTGTACTACCGTGCAGAGGGATTGCCCGTTACAGATGCTTGCTCTCTATCCTTGCAAATATTACCTAAACCAGAGCTCCACACACCTAAACCTACTAATAACTGCGCCTGTTGTATTCCCTCTTGAACTGTTATAGCCAGACCCAGATTATTCCTAGGACCACGAACTGTCAGTTTCCTCCCTGTTGTCCTACCAGCTTGGTTGACATGGGTCTACTGAGGCAGTGTAGCAACTGCCTCATGCACACTGACAACCCCCTACTTCTAAACCTTTCCTGTACTATTTGTGAGAGATGCACCTACATTATGAATCTGGAATTGCAGATCACTCATGCAATAGACAGCAATACAGAGTGGTTTGTCAGCCCACCTACCACAACACCTGCTCATGACAAACAGCATACACATAGACCAACATATGCAAAGGTCCTCATAAAAAATCTGCCTAAACACCAGAGACCTCCAAAACACATATATACTAAACCAAATAACACCCAAAGCACACAATACACATAATGAGACAAGCACAAGTATCTCACCATCAAAGCCCATAAGGCAACATACATCCACTCCAAATATTTTAGTCATAGGAGACACACAGACATCTCTCTCACCAGGCTAAAAAAAAAAGAAAGTAACAGTCAGCTGTCTTTCTGTTACCAGGATTCATCAGATCATGCAGTCACTGAAATCTGTCAGCAACAAGTAGCATTATGAATTGGTCATAGTACATGTTGGTGTGAATGACTTGAGATGCACCTCCCTGGACTACATGAATTGAGACATGATTGAGTTCTCTGATCATGTGTCATGGGCAGGTATTTCCTCACTGTGGATGATACCACAATATAAACAGAAAATCATTGACTTGGCTTAGTTTATGGTATCATTCTAAGGTATCCGGTTTCTGTCAGCCTGGGATGACATGATCCATAAACCTTGATGCTTTGCCAGAGATGGTCTTCACCTGTCACCCCTGGAATTTCATCTAATGACAAAGGCTCTTGCCATCCCCATAGTGCCTTTTTAAGCAAAGTCACAAGGGCAAAATTCCTGACGTAAAAATGTCATCAAAAAACAACCTCAAGGTTATGCTGCTAAATGATAAGTGTCTTAGCATGAAACTGCACTCACTGGAAGCAATCCTCACCTGGAAGATGCAGATTTGTGCAGTCACAGAGACCTGGTTCAAGCCTGTGGAGAGCACCCCAGCCATACTGGGTTAGACATCCCTTCACACGTTCAGACCACAAACTGAAGGCATGAAAACTAAAGGAGATGGTGTATCAATATTCATTAAAAGTAAATACACCCCCAGATTGGTTAAACAATATGATTATCTGGAGATACTTCAGATGCAATTAACTGTTGGTAGGACACCTATTCAAGTCATTGCCAACTACAGGACACTCTCATAAATTAGGACACCCACTCTGCCTATTTAGCTCTACTTGAGTCCATCAAGATACATCCGAGCACCATGGCTTTGGGTGACTTCAACTACCCATCCATTCACTGGGTAAATTAGTCGTGCTCAGGCTCACTTGCCCAAATCCAAATTAGCTTCCTCAACTAAGAACAGCCATAAGGCATTCTTGGGTTCCTATTGGAACATCAAATTTTCAGTTGTTCGAATCAATAAAGGTCAACCTTTAATGATCGAACAACTGAAAATTCAAAATGTTCAAAATGAACATAAAAAAAAAGAAAAAGTAAAGGGTGTACACAGGGGAGCAAGCCCCCCTGTACCCCTCACACCCCTGCTATTTAAATATACCAACTTTGAGATTGCGCTACAGTGTAGGAAAGGGAAATCTTCCCTTTCTGCACCGTAGTACATTAAAGTGCGATCTCGGAGTTGGTATATTTAAGTAGCGGGGGTGTGGGGGGGCAGTTCCCCATGTGGAGGGTGCAGAGGGAATTGCCCCCCTGCTCTTGAACCCATCAGGGTATGTTGTCTTTGTTTTTTTTTTTTAATTTCGAAGTTACGGAACTTCGATCATATGGTGTTGACCATATGGTATTTGACATTCCGTAACTTCGAGTTTTTAATAGGTAACCAGCATTCTTTAGTTACATCTGTAACCTAAAAGGAAAGGCCCAGATTTGCGCCAACCTGTTAGTTAATGATACCACATATACTGACCCTGTTAGATGACAGGTTCTGTGAAAACTTCACTCCCCTGTCCCCGCCACATGTACCCCATGACATCCCTACCACCTGTCCCCTACCTTGTATCTCTAAAGAGCAGGTTGTAAATGCCCTCTCTATGGCCAAAAATATAGCATCTATGGGACCTAATAACATCCCTGGTTGCATCCTACATGGGCTCCAACAACAACTAGCAACACCACTGGCTACTCTTTTCAATCACAGTCTAAGCACCAGCTTCATCCCAGCTGAAAGAAAAACAGCCACGGTTATCTCCTTGCACAAAGGTGGTGCTTCTGCTGACTCTGGAAACTATAGACCTATTAGTATGAATAGCCTTATCTGCAAGGCCATGGAGCAAATCATCATGGACCTTGACCCTACTCAGTTTGGAATTGTCAAAGGAAGACCATGCCTGTTAAACCTGATGGAGTTCTTTAAGACAATCACCAAGGCCCTGCATGAGGGGAAATCTGTGCATATAGCTTACCTAGACTTAGCTAAGACGTTTGACACTGCACCTCACTCAGGCATCATTGACAAACTCACCCAGCTAGGTATCAACCCTTATATTGTTAGGTGGTCCACAAACTGGCTCACTGATAGAACTCATGCAGTCAAAATAGGAGAATCACCTCCAACAGCAGATTTGTAGCCAGTGGTGTTCCACATGGATCAGTCTTGGGACCTCTACTGTTCAGAATTTATTTCTATGAAGTACAAGAAAAAAACTAAAGGTCTGTGCCTGACAAAGTTTGCTGACAACTGCAAACGGGGAGCAGTCATAGAATCTCCAGATGATGTCATTATCCTATAAGAGAGTCTTATGCAAACAAATGATTGGTGCCAAAGTCATGGCCTTAAACTCAATGCAAAAAATGTGTTATTATCTCTTTCACTAATGGGGATGTTCCTGCTAACTGCCACATTGATAGCAACATCCTAAGTATGCACTCAGTGGTGAGAGACCCAGGCACACAGGTTGACAGCAACCTTATCTTTGATCACCATGTCTCCACAGTGGTAAGATGGGCATTCTATATTGCTCATCTCAAAAGTAAGGGCATTGCTTCCAGAAAAACAGGAGTTATAACCACCCTGTACTCTTCCCTCATCAGGTAAATAATTGAGTACAATGCCCCTTTTGGTATGTGCCTTTCCAAGCACCACCTCCAGCAATTGGAGAAACCACAAAGGTACCTCACAAGGAAAATTTAGTCTTCAGCATCCATCCTATGTGGATCTGTTGAAATTACTGTCATTTTATTCTGTTTCAGACAGATAACTCAGAGGCAAGCTCTGCCTTGTGTGTAGGGCAATCTCTGATCCTGCTTTATTGGAAATGCTGCTGCTGCATATCCGTAATTCAAATGGCACATGGGTTACTCACTCTAAAGACCTTAACCTGGTATTTGACATTAATAGAACCTGCTGGAGGGACAGATTTGTCTCCTAGAGGTTACTATGCCTTTGGAACAGACTCCCACTTCATGTCAAACACAGCCCTCTTCAAACACAATCTGGATGATTGGATGGGTAACCATAAATTCACCCCCGGGGTTCCACCTGTGTCTCTCTTGGACAGGGGCAATAGTTGCTGATCATGGAAACAAGGGTAACTTGGCTGGGCTTGAAAGGGCCCTAGGGCCATTACTCTAGAAACTTTCTATGATTCTATGATCCTGTGATCCAGGTGTGGTGATACCAGATCAGGAGGTGCTTTATATGATAAGCTGTAGTCTCATCATGCTATTTAGTCTGAATGAGAGGCTACTTACATATAATGCATGGGCAGTGTGTGTAGTGTGTCACCACGCTTATGCTGAAACAAGAAAATAAATTAAAATAAACAAAAATTGCTTTCACTCACATCTACTGGTTAACTCATTTAATCAGGAACAGTGCCTCGGGGAAGTATTATCAGCCCCTCTTGGGAATGTGAGTGTGTATGCACCATGATTACAAATTAAAAAAAAAACAAGATCCAGTTACTAGTGGTAATGATAACACAGCAAGGCCTTAAACAGTCCAGCTGCAAAATATGAAGCTTACCTGGATATGGTTGGAATTGTTTTTAGCTCAATACAGCAGCACTTATTTGTCATTCACTCAAGTTAAAATTCTACCATAAGCATTGACAATGTAGGCAATATAGTAAACATATAGCCTTAGTAATGTAATACATGAAGTGGATGTATTGTTAACTGAACAGTTTACTTGCAAATACTCCAGTGACATTGGCCATGATTCACATCCCCATGCAACACTACTCTTTAAGGTATAATGGAATATCATTAGCCTTATGAATTACATGAATACCATTTAGATTAACTGGAAAATGTGAAGCCTGACTGAAGATTTGGCCAGAAGATGATGGTCACTGTAACAGGGGTCTTCATAATCAGTGAGCCATAATACAGTGAATTATTATAATAAGTGGCAACAGTACAGGGGTATAAGCCCTGGGGGATGAACATTCTGCTGAATTTTCAGTTACTTTGTCCATCTTGGAAACATATGTTTATCTGAAAATCTTAGAACCAATACTATTTCTGCCTATATTATTATTTATTCAGCATCACTTGGCAGGGATGTGTACTGCCACCCACATTATTCTTCGTAGTCATTCAACTCTTCGTTCAAAACATTTACGTATACAAGTAAATTAATATTTTATTGTGATACTAGCCATCCAAGCTGGTTTACATTGATGGCCTTTATGTTACTAGTAATATAGTTCAGACTAAGCACAGTTTTTACCTACACTTTTGTTGTATCATGTCAAACTAAAGAAAATGGAATGCTTACCCTTTATAAGGATAGATTGACTATACTTACTTCTCCAAATTATTCTTCTTTGATGGCTATGTGTTTGGGATTCTATCTGAAAACTAAAGCTCCCAAACTGCATTAAGCTAATTACCAGGCCCTACTAAAATTAGTAAAAGAAGGCCCTGGCAAAACAGAATAATTTACATTCTCTCTCTCTCATTTCTTTGATGTACATTAACTCTTGGCTTAAGAAACTTTAATTATTTTGCTTGAGCTTTATATAGAGAAGGGGAAGGGATTGGATAAGTAAGCCTAACATGAAACGAAGTAGAAGTTACCTGTTTCAGTTATGTGAAGTCAGATAGTCGCCTCTTATGCAATGAGTGACATTAGGTAACCTACAATCTTCTGTGTTACAGGCTTGCCCTCTATCTCCCCCCTCCCAGTGGTTTCACCTGTATCCCATACTATTTCTGCAACATGATATGCCCTTCTAAAGGGAGTGTGAAATAATATATCATTTAACACTCACAAATTATTAATAAGCTGCTGCCTTCACTAGAAATGACTCCCACTGGATTGTAACCTCACTGTTGAAGGCCTACAGTGGGGAGCAGCTCCTTTGTATTAGACTCCCTGGGAAACAAATAGAATTATTATTTTCTAGGGTGCCTAAAGCTAGGGAACTAGACTATTTGCATTCCTTCCAAAAGCACCAGGAATAAAAAGAAACAAGCTTTCTAAAGCTTTCAGCAGGTGAATGTAGCCCACTACAGTACCTTTCTTCATAAAGGAAGGATTTTACATACACTTAATTTCAAAGCAATGGACTAACTGCTAATAGAACACAATGCAGTGAACAAATATTACTCAGTGGCAAACTGTGCAATGTACATTTAATTTGTGTATAAATTACAACCATGAAAAGCATACAATGTATGCAGATCATAAAACAATATCTGCAGACAATGTAATTCCATTGCTCAGGTTTGACTTTCTATTTGTCTTCATAGATGTTCACATATCTTTTTCTGTTCTGTTAATGCAGTTACCAGCTGTAAATTATGCTACTGCTCTTAATGTGAATTTAGTAAAATATTTATTTCTTTGCTGCCTAAGGTAATTTGTTGATCTGATGTACAATAATGCATGTACATACCCAGAATGATAAACTGACACAAGATTATGCGTACAGACTGGCCACTAGCATAGTGACACTCATTCTCTTTCTCTGACTTACCTCTCCCCACTTTACCCAGTCTCTGCCACAGATTCTGAAAATAGTCTCTTGATAAGAAGTAAAAGTGAATTATTCTAAGTTTTTTGTATGAGCAACAAAGCAACATTTATACATAAGTTGTATTATATCTCTTCTTTGGTTCCTCTGGCTTTAATTAGATATTAATGCACAAGACATAATTCTATCATCAGCTTTGGATATCACTCAGACTCCACTTTCTGACATGATTATATTTACTGGAATACAGAATTATCCTTTGAAGACCATACTGTTTAATATTAACTGTAAAAGCTTTTGTATTTTTTCCTATATGTCTGTGCATGAGGCCCAGCCTTCTCCTTCTTCAAACAATATCTGTGATTTAAACAGTATGTAAAGCAGTTATGAATCAGGAAATCTGTGTGGGATTGAAACATGTTGCCAGTTCTGCAGACTGCTATTTAAAAGCCAGTAGACAAGAAACAAATTATTTCAGTTTAAGAGCAGAGTCCTTTAATAGTTCAAAAGCAGAACTTTCTATTTATAACTATATGCTATGTCTGAGTTTGTCATTCTGAAATGGTGTACACTGAAGAAGATGGCAAAAGTCCAAAGAGCAGAATTAGGCCAAGGTTGGATTTCTAGAGCATTTTTTGAGATTTACTATTGATTACTGTAACTGAATACTGTGAGCTGTCCATGGTGATTACATATCTCTGAAGTGAAATCTATCTTAGTAGGTTGGTAACAACATAACAAGGGTTTTGATTTGATTAAACAGTGGACTTGGCTGAATACTTATACTAGTGCTATTAGTTTCCTTTTTTTATATTAGTTTACTTAAGTTCTGAGACATTCAGTCTCTTCAACATTCTGCAGTGTGCTCCAGTATAGCCTTGCAATAGTGATGTGGGTTTTGTGAACAGAGGACAAAAGATTTACCATAAAACAGGCAGCATAGATGATAGCAGGAACATTTAATTTCGACATGTCTATTAAATGGAATGGGTACTTTTTAGAAGGCAAAATAAATAAAGTATAAAAAGATTATCTAAGCAGTGCCATTGCTTTGCTTATCCTGTGGCCTTGCCCTTGCTTATTCTGTCTTATTTGTACCTCACAGACATATGCACTGCTCAAGCTATGATCGCCACACCACAGTTTACTTAAACGTTTTTGTTACTTCTGTATTTACACAGCACATGGTTGTTTTTAGGAAAGTAGGTGCTAGTTTCTGACATTGGGACACTTACTCCATCAAGCTCACAACTAACTGCAAATAGCTTTTACATATATAATATGATTGGGAGTGTGAGTCAACATTAGACATGTTCAGTGCATGCTGTAATGGCTTGTTACACCTATAAGCATGCATACAGATATCCACATAATTCTATGAACATCAAAATGCATTATCTTAAAAGAGACAGATACATACAGGAAGTTGTACAATGAAGTAGTTAATGGTACAATATGTGAAACATGTCTATAACTTACACTACACTGTGTCAGATAAGTTAGCACTAAATTCATCTGCTATATCTTTGGGACCATAATGTGTGATATTACTATGAATGAGCTCAGTGCATTATTGGACATTATTCATTAATTTCAATACATAAATGAAGAAATATATGTAGTTTCCTGTAGTGACTCCAGCAAACCTAGGTTTGTATTCTGCTTTATATTTTATAGTAGTGCTGTTAAGTTCTTGATTGGTATATTTCAGTGAAATCTTGGGTAGGTGAATTGGTATTTCTTACAACTTTTCATTATTTTCCATCTTGTAATGTAGTTTAGTAATACAGGAGTTCCACAAGGGTTATTCCTGAAATTACCATTATATTAAGGGGAGACAGGCATGGAGTTTTCTCTGCAGCTGTTTAGGTGCTTAGAAAAAAAGTGGGATGAGAAAGCAGTAGACCTCTCAGATGGTCCATATGCAGGAGACTGCTGGGAATTTTACATAGGTCTTCTAAAAGCTATAGCAGGTTTGCCCTGTAGAAGCCCCTAAAGGTGATCTTATTTTCTGGTGGAATGGTGTAGCTTGGCCATACAGGGGAAGATGACTGATTTTACCAGATTTAATGAATGATGAGGTGATCTGGATGGGGTACAGACAGGCCAAAGTTGCTAAAGACTAGGTCAGCGATACTGGAGACTATGGTGGGTTATTTTACAATTTGCTCTAGTGCACCGATATTAAAAAAAATCTAGAAAAACTTACTGATAAGTACTGTTAATGGTGCAAGTGTGCCAGTCAATGCTTGGGTAATTGAAGTTCTCTAGTACAAATATGTTTAGTCTAATTAACCCGTCAATGGTATTAAGGTAATTTCCATGATTTTTGGAGATATTGATGTAGCTTGCAATTAAGTAATAGTTGTATTTGTTAAAGGTTATTTGGATCACCAGGATCTCCAAGTTAGGGTCATGGGCAATTTGATATGAGGTGATGATGCTTCTGAGGGCAATTTGATATGAGGTGATGATGCTTCTGACAAATACAGATACTCTCCTGCAGTTACCCAAGGGCCTGAAGGCATGATAATTGCTAAACCTTTGTATAGAGGAAATACTGTCATTGCATTGAAAAAAATGTCTTAGTAACTGCACAAATATGAAAGATTGTCAAACATTCCCTCTTGATAGTAGAATGCCTAGTCTCTGCTTTGCTTTGCTTAGCTTGGAGTTTAGAAACCATAGAGGGTGTTCCTCCCATTCTAAGTCCTGTGAAATTAATGCCTTTAGTCTTGCTTCTGATGCATCAGTAAAAACTATAAAGTTTTAATGAAAATGTAGATGCTAGAACAAGATCTAAACATTCTACTTCCTTCAATTGTTAAAAAGCATTATCTGCCTCTAGTGTCTATTTAACTTTAATAGCACCATCCTCCTCTGTCAAATCTGTAAGAAGGCACACACTAGATACAAAAGTGGAGCACACATTTCCAGTAATACCTAGGTAACTCCAGTAATGTCCACACATACTTCTTAGTGCACGAAACTGACCAATTTGTCATTGTTTCTAGCTTTTATTCTGGGGCCTGACAATTCCCCACCCTATCACATATCCAAGATATTTAACCTCTGTCATGCTGAAATTACTATTGGAGATGTTAACTGTCAAAGTGGCTTGCTAGCCTGCACCTTAGCTAGACAGTTGTCCAAATCCTCAGAGAGTATTATGACTTTGTCAATGTAAAGTGACAGAATATTAGGCATGGTTCTTTTGGACTTAGTCCATTAGTCTTTGAATGGTCTAGTGGGTACCATGTAGCCCAAAAGGAAGGGCTGTGTACTGGAATAAGCCCTTTGTCACTGAAAAGAGTGTATTTTCTTCGTCTTCAGTTTTTAGAAGGATTTATCAAGTACACTATGATGAGTGATGGTCCCACCACTGCCAAGCAATGTGTGACTTCCCCATGGAGGGCCAGTAATCAAGGAGCCTGAATCCTAACTAGTGACATTGGAGAGGGATGTACACTTGGAAAAGAAATGAATACACTCAGTATTTCCAGATATAGACCTCTCTGCATCAAGCACAATTTCCCTTAAGAGCACAAGGGAACACACTCAGCCCGGGCTATGGATTTCTCTATATCTGTCTCCCTCCAGGTCCCCAATAAGACTCCCCACTGGTACAGCTCTAGGGTTAGGTCCTCAGCCAAGAGTCCAACCCATGACATCCAGCAAACTGTCTGTAAGCACAGTGCTTCATGTCCCTGCTCCAAGTAGCTGACAAATACACACTGTGAGATTTGATTTTCACACACACACACACACACACACACACACACACACACACACACACACACACACACACACACACACACGAAAAGACTGGCACAGATTTACCTGCTGTGTCCCCTTCTGCCCAGAGTATAAGGAAGTTATCACTGCCACCAGACACTCACAATCAGGTACTATAAGGCCTTTAACAAAGGGTGTCCAAATATTCTGTGTAATATTAATACTAATACAAATGGTAGTAGTTGACCAAGACTGTTAGGCCTTCTGGAGTGGCCCACACAGTGTTGTCAAATAAATATAAGCACTCTCAAAGGTTAGATACTTTCTACAAGGACTGGTCGCAATAAAAATTTTAAATATATTTACTAATAAATAATAAGAGAGCATGAAAATACTGAATATATATTCATAGTAAACCACAGAGTTCAAATCACAGGAAATATTGAAAATAATATTGATGGACAGGCTTATACAAATGAAGAAAAACATTCTCTAAACTAAGCTTCACTATATTCCTGACTGAATCTGGGAGAATTATTATTATCTAATAACTTACTTGATAGAGCAAGGCAAAATGAAATACATGAGCATTCTTTCTAGTCAAGTTCTCCAAAACAGAATACTCCTTACTCAGAGCTTACTCCCTGTAAAATATAATATCCAAGATGACTTGCAGAATTACCTCATCTTGTCACCTGACTCTAGGTTCTCACAGCATTCCCCCTTTGAAGCTGAGGCAGGAATTTAGCATAAAGAGCTGCAATACAGATCTAAATGTTTATGGAAGTGCCTGGGGCTTCCCCTCTTTTTACTGAGCTAATGAACAAAGGCTTCTTCTAGACCCATTGTGTCCAGTTCTGTTAAGCACTGCTGGGTGATGTTTTAATGGTTTAACAGCTCATTTACATTTCTCTTATTTTTCTTAAGTAAGCTAGCTGGTTAACCTTTGTTATCCCAGTGCCCTCTATTGAAACATATACATTGAATTCAGTTACAATAATACATGTACATTTCTTTTCATTCCAGCAGGGTGCACTGTTGATACATTTTAACACAAGTAAACCTCACAAATGCATTTTCAGCACAAGCATCTGTACAAATCAGTTTGATATATAAATGACATATAATTATTTACAAAATTCCATCTAGTTGTATTGATACAAGTCATGCATCCACTGCACTACTTCTGGCCTGGCTGGCAGCACCTGCTATCATCACACCTCTTCCCCCTTTGAAGACTCAAGCTAGTTTTTCAAGTGACCCTTGAGAAATGTGGCTTGAGAGAAATAAGCCTATTTGGGAATATGTTACCCCATTCCCTGTCTTGAGAGCCGATCTGCACTGGCATTGCTGACCCCACTACTGTGCTGCACTGTCATATCATATGCCTGCAACCCTAGGCTCCACCATAGTAACGTGTGATTTTGCTGGCTGGCTCCCTGTAGCCATAGATATCCCTCAGACTCCTCCTGACTCCTACTGAAAATACTTAGTGCAAGAGCCTCCCTATCATGGTAAGGTTTCATCATGTTAACATGGTACAATTTGTGCCCCTGCCACCTGCCTAGCAGTTCTACCATGTAGTTAACATCACTGGCCTTCCTAACCACTTTTAAGGGTCCCTCCCAAGCTACCTGCAGCTTTTATTGTATAATTGTATAATTTTGTATATTCTTAACCTGTTATGTAGTAGTTAGCGGAGCTTTTCTCCTCGGGCCTCCACTGAAAATGGACATGTATCCAGTTGGACTAGCCCGGTTAACAAATGTAAAATAAATAAAAAAAATAAATACCTGCAGCTTATTGTGTCTGACAGGAATGAGCACCATCACCTGCTGTCCCACATCATATTCCCTGGCTCGAGTATTCCTGTCATACCAGACATTTTTCTGCTGCTGGTCTCCTGCCAGATTCTCCTGGGCCAAGCCCATGAGTTCCCTGAGCCTTGTCCTGAGGTTTAGAATATATGGCACAACAGACTCCTTGTGAGATGCACACTCAGTCTCCTACTCATCACTAATCAAATCTAGAGGTCCCCCTCACACTATGCCCATACAGCAACTCAAAGGGTGAAAAAGCTGGGGATCCCTGAGGTACCTCTCTGTATGCAAACAATATATGGGGCAAATATTTGTCCCACTGTCTCTTAAACTAGTCTGCAAATGCCTGTTGCATGGTCTTTAGTGTAGAGTTTAACCTCTCCACAAGACCATTAGTCTGGGGGTGTATGTAGTGTTATTTAGGTGCTTCACCCTACAGTGCTCCACAGACAAGCCAGCAGGTCTGACATGAAATTAGCACCTCTGTCAGTCAGTATTTCTTTTGGAAAGCCTACCTTGTTGAAAATATCTAGCAAAGCATTTGCCACCTTCTCTGCCTCAGTGGAGGACAGAGTCACTGCCTCATGGTATCTAGTAGCATAATCAACTACCACTAGGATATACTTCTTCTATGTGGAACATGGGGTACTCAGAGGCCCCACAATATCCATATCTACCCTCTGAAATGGCTCCTTAATCACAGGCAAAGGCATCAAAGTAGCTTTGACCTTGTCGCCTTGCCTACTTTTTGGCACTGTTCACAGGTCCTGCAGTACCATGTTACATCCCTGGCAATCTGAGGCCAATAAGAGTTCTCCATAATGCATCTCTTGCTATGCTTTATGCCCATATGACTTGCAACAGGAATGCCATGGGCTATGGCTAGAAGTGCCAGATGGTAGGCTTTGGGCACTACCAAATGCTGTATTACCTGACCTTCTAGCCCTCTCTCAGGTGGTCCACTCAATATACAATAACCCTTTGTTCTTTTTAATTTCGCCAAATCTTTTAGGTTTCTAATACATTGATGGGAATGGACGCCATTCCTAAGTCAAAGTATGATTAAAGTTCATGAAATTAGCATTGTTTCACATTTTGATGTCAGCCAAAAGTGCTCCTTGCAGCACCCGCAATGTACCCAGTAATGACTCCTTCTGCAATTCGTATGGAGCTATATGTATTGGTAGCATATCTATATATGATTGTAGACTTTTTTTATAAGAGCCATTGCTCCTACTACTATTGGAAGTATTTGGGTATCTTTCTTCCACATGTTCCAGTATACAGACTCCCCTTTTCCTTGAGAACCAGGTGCCTCTCTAGCTACCTCCCTCAAGCCGTGTAAAATAGGGTCTGAGAGCTGAGCCTGTCTCAACTCTATATTTGTGACTTTTCCCAGCTCTTCTTCCACAGGAAGTCTGGTATCTTCTGACAGCAGTGCCTCATTGTCAGCCTGGGTACTACCACTCACCTCTGCCCTTGCAGTCACCCTATCCAGGGGAACATCAGTACCTACCAGTAGCCATGGCTCATCTTCAGGCCCACTGCTACAGGGTAGCTTCCACCCTGAATTAGCCATATCACCAGTCCTGGGTTTAGAGATGTGATCTGTCTGGGTCTCCCCCAGGCTACCAGACCTACATGTCTGTCTCCAAGCCTGACTGCATGTCACTGCATGCACACAAGGTACTGCATTATCAAAATTATTTCCTATCAAGACATCTGCAGGGATATCCTCAAACACACCTACTTGTTTGCTTCCTTTTCCACTCTCCCAGTCAAGGTGAACCCTGGGCAAAGACATTTGGAATGGGATCTGTCCTAAAACACTGACTGGAGTGGAATGATCAAGCAAGTACTGCTCAACTTTAACCACTGCAAGCTTCACAATGGTTATATCAGAGGCTGTGTCTCTCTTGACAGTGGCCTGTTTTCCATCCACCAAGATATGATACAAACACTGGTGTCTCCAGATAACTTACCACTGGCATTATGTTATTCCCACTTGTTGGCTCACCAGCCTTGTGTTCCCCTTCTTGCTTCCATTTACATCTATATTCTACATGGCCCCACTGGTTACATTTAAAACATTTAACCACTGATATTGGCCGTGTACCTGAACTAGTGGCTTCTCCTGTTACCGGAAGACTCTGTTGGGGTGGTTTAGGCTGCCCACCATGGGTTTCCTTATATCCATGTGCAGCACTGGGTATCCCTTTACTGTGCAGTGATACCCTACTTGCTAAGTAGAGATCCCCTTTTCCCCCAGCTCATCTGCAGAGCTGCATTCCCTGTCTGCCAACCAGATTTTCATGTCCTCAGACAAAGTGTTAAGGGCTTGTTCCCTCACCAAAAGGTCTGCCAGTCCTTGAAAAGTGGTAACCTGACATTCATTCACCCACCATGAATATAAGTGCTTAACTCAGCAATATAGTCACACATACTTTCATCTGCTTGCACCTATGCTCACTTTTTTTTCTGTAAGCCTTGTATGTTTTAAAACATTCCAATAAACATTTTTTAACTGTAGCATAGTTTAAGAAATCAGTATCAGACAATTTATAAACAGCATTTACAGTTTTACCATGAGCAACTGTGGTGGTGCAGTGGTTAGCATTGCTGCCTCACAGCAAGAGGCTCTCCAGTTTGATCCTCGGCTGGGATGCCTTCTGTGCAGAGTCTGCATGTCCTCCCTGTGGTCATGTGGATTTTCTCCAGGTGCTCTGGTTTCCTCCCACATCCCAAAGACATTCTGTAGGTGGATTGGACACTCTAAAAAGGCGTGAGTGCATGTGTGTGTGCCTTCTGTGGAAGGGTGGGTGGTAACTCTACACCGTAAAAACTCCACTGCCAATCATGAGCAGACAGGTGATCTGCCGCGGCAACTCCTAACCGGGAAAAAGCCAAAAGAAGAAGTTACAGCTTTACCATAGAGTAAAGGGGTCAGGAGCCATACCCAGACCCCCTTGGTCAACATTATACTGTTTACATACCCTTTCAAATATATGAATAAAACTATATAAATGTCACCCTCTGTAAATTCTGGAAGACATTTACCGACTTTTATTGCTTTTGGGGGTTTGGTTATTCCCTTCCCCATTACCTCCATGACCCTGGAAAAGAGTCAGCATCTCCCTCTCATGTTGATCCTGCTTCTCCTTTTCTTCAGCCTCCAAATGCCACATTATCTCATTTTCTTTGGCATCCAAATGCTGCAGTTTCTATTTTTCTTCAGCCTCCAAATGCCACAGTCTCTCTGATGATTCTAGTTCCAAATGTTTGGTCTACAGTTCATATCTCTTTAACTCCAGATGGATTTTTAAATCTTCTGAGGAAATGTTGAACTCCTGTTTGTGAGAGCTGTACATCCCCAATGCCAGACTGGTTGTCCTCCTGGTTGCTGGTCTGTGCTGCAGCTATGATTAAGGCTGCAATAATTTCCCCTTTAGTCAGGTTAGCATGCACCAGTCATTTGGCTTGGCACATCTCAGCCAAATGGTTCCTTATCAGCTTCCCATAATCCTCTTCTGACATCTTTGCCTGCTCTCCCTGACTAACTAAGCTAACAAAAAGTAAATAAGTAAAACTATTGTGATATGAAACTCTGGATGTCTACTTCATGGCTGCTTGAGAGTACACCTTTTTAGTGACAACTGCTTACAGGCTACAGAAGTTCAATTAATATCCACACTATTGCTCACCAATATGTGATGAGTGATGCTCCCACCACTACCAAGCAATATATGACATCTCCATGCTGGGCCAGTAATAAAGGAGCTTGAATCCTCAGCACTGACACTGGAGAGGGATGTGCACTTGAAACAGAAATGGATGCACTCAATATTTCCAGATGCAGACCTCTCTGCATGAAGCACAATTTCCCTTAAGAGCACACAAGGAACACACTCATCCCAGGCTCTGGATTTCTCTATATCTGTCTCCCTCCAGGTCTCCAATAACACTCTCCACTGGTACAGCTGTAAGGTTATGTCACTCCACAATCAGGTACTCTAAGACCCTTAACAAAGGGTTTCCAATTATACTGTGCAATATTAATGCTAATACAAATGGTAGTAGTTGACCAAGACCACTATGCCTTCTGGAGTGGCACACACAGTGTCACCAAATAAATATAAGCACTCTCAAAGGTTAAATACATTCTACAAGGACCAGCCCCAATAAAAGTTTTAAATATATTTAATAATAAATAATAAAAGAGCATGAACATACTGAATATGTATTCACAGTAAACCACATAGTTCAAATCACAGGATATATTGAAAATAACATTGATGGACAGGCTTATAGAGGCTCATACAAAAAAAGAAAGACAATCTCTAAACTAAGCTTCACAATATTTCTGACTGAATCTAGGAGAATTACTATTACATAATAACTTACTTGATACAGCAAGGCACAATGTAATATGTGTGCAGTCTTTCTAGTCAGGTTCCCCAAAACAGAATATTCCCTACTTAGAGTTTGCTGTCTGTAAAATATAATATCCAAGATGGCTTGCAGAATGACTTCATCTGGTCACCTGACTCTAGGTTCTCACAGTATCTCCCCTTTGAAGCTGAGACGTAAAGGTAGCATAGAGGGCTACAATACACATCTAAATGTTTATAGCAGTACCTGGGGCTTCCCCTCTTTTTACTGAGCTAATGAACAAAAGCTTCTTCCAGACCCACCATTCTGGTCATATTCACCACTGTCGGGTAACATTTTAATGGCTTGACAGCTCATTTACATTTCCCTTATTTTTCTTAAAGTAAGCTAGCAGGTTAACCCTTGCTGTTGCAGTGTCCTCTGTTAAAACATATGCATTTAATTCAGTTACAATAATAAATATACATTTATTTTCATTCGCTCAGGGTGCACTGTTGATACACTTTAACACAAGCAAACCTCACAAATACATTTTAGCATAAGCATCTGTACAAATTGGCTTGATATACAAATGACATATAATTATTTACAAAATTCTATCTAGCTGTGTTGGCACAAGTCATGCATCCACTGCCTTACTTCTAGCATGCTTGGCAGTACCTTCTATCGTCACATACACATTTGTCAGATCTAGTGTGGTCAAAAACCTTGCCTTCCTGTAATGTTGATCTGCCTTAAGTATTGACAACTGTCTAATTTTGAAATGCTGTTTAGCTTCCTAAAATCAACATAGAAACTAATTGTTCCACTAGGCTTTAGGTCTAAGACTATGGAGCTGTTCAACTATTTTTCCCTCCTGTGTCACCTGCCCCAAAACAATGTTTGTACTATTTTTGTACATTATATCTCTGTATTCTGTAAAGTTTTAAGTTAACCCTTTCTCTTGGAATTGTCTCAGTACAGTGTTGAATCAGTTTTGTCTAACAGGTAGCTTGAAAAACATGTACTTGTTATCCTTTATCTCATTTTAGCTCGACAGGTTTTTAGCAGCACATCAAATAACTTCTCACTACATGTACAGTCTATGTCTCTACAGGAGCTGATGTGTTGACTGTTTTTTCTGTTAGATGTACCACAGCTTCACTGAATGGAGTCTGATAGAGGTGTCTCCACCCCAATACCACTCATTATAGTTGCTTTTAGCTAGCTGATCAAAGAAAAGTTCTGTGGAACTCACTTTAGGTATTACGGGAGGACTTATTGGTGATCAGCATTATATTCTTGTTTTGCAGACTACTGGTCTTATAAACTTCACATATAAAAGCAGGGATGGGGTATTAAAACAGTTAACTCAAAACAAATGATTCCATTAAGGGAAAAGGCAACAACAAAATCAAACAATTTCATATTCTGTGTTTTTATGTTCTGGTCTCATAATATAAGCCACTCTGCATTTGGAGCTGTTCAAGGTGTATGTTTACTTTACATGCACTTGGCTAGTTACTGATACCTCCTTACAGAACATTCCAAACTAATTGTTTTCTGGGATATTACCTGGGGATGAAGATACCTCCAGACAGTTCTCCTTACAGGCCAGTCTCTGTTGCATTAAGAAAGAATGTTTCTCCTCTACCGGGGATATTAGCCTTTCTTGTACTCTCTTAGTTTATTCTCCAGTTTGTAAGCCATGAATAAGGGGTAAGCAGTTGCTGTGAAATGCAAGCAAGTTGTCTTCATGTGAAATAACAAGACAATTTTTTTAGGCAAGGAGGCTATGACAATCTGCACCTGCATGCCACCCTTGCTTATGTGTACTAAATCCATGGTCACACAGCTATGGGTAAGTCAGCAAATCCATACTAATACAGTTCGTTTTTGATATAAGCAGCAAAACACTTTACTTTACAAGTCCTTTAACAAAACCTGCATTACATAAAATTAAAATTATTTTCAATGAGGTCTTTGCTCTGATAAGATGATTTTTTTTTTCAGTCAGCACTGCTTTCGGACTGTCCCAGTTACAGTATTGTGTTTGTATAGTTGATTTTAAAATCCTGTTGAGTGACGTCTGTGCTACTGGTGCATAAAAACACATCACTACCATATCTTTCAACTTATTTGTTTAGAATTATGAACAATGTGAAAATTAAGGCCCAATCAGGGACATTTTTTTTAAAACAGCCTAATTCACCTAAAATATTAATAGAACAAGAGGCTTTGCATTAGCATACATAACAATAAAAGGTAAAAAACTGTAATGAGTGGCATACATGACTGACTGTAATCCTCAGTAATTTACCAGAACAACAAAAATATTATGACAGATACGGCAAACATATGAGTCAAAATCAGGGACATATCATGTGACTGTACTTAACTCATACATGATATATCACGCCACCATGATTTTTTTGTTTTTCTTTAGCTTTCCTTTTTTTGTCCATCTGTTATACATTTTAATGGGATATGGATCACTAGAAACCTGCCTCATGGATATGTTTCAATTTTCATACTTTTTAAGGTTGAATTGGATCCTTTTTTTAGTAAAAATTCATCATGATTATCTTTATAACATTCTTATTCAGGATTTTACGAATATTTCATCGTAAGACATTGTGGACAACAGGCCGAGGTTTATGAAATGCATTCCTTTCAGTTAAATGTTAATACCATAAATGCCACAGCATACATACACTTTCTTAAATATTTTATTTATTTTATCCGATGATTATAACTTAATCATTACTCTTTCAAATAAAGTTTTCTTTATATCCTTGCACCTTTCTTCCTACCTCACTTTGCATTCTCTGCCTCTAATCCATACTTTCACTGTTTATCCATATTTTTCCATTCCTTTCTTCTTTATTTTTAATCTTGCCTACTTACTCTGTCCTTCTTTGCTGTAATAGCTGCCATAGCTTCACAGGTTCATAGGAGGTTACTAGGCTAGTGGTCTTAGAGCCGTTATAAGCCTAGCCATGTTATCCTGAGTTGCCTCAATTGTCCTTGGTTAGATGGACATAATTCACAGAGCAAGTCTATGATAAACACTGACTACCCCTGTCCATGAGGGACATGGGTGTTTGTGGTCTCCCATCCATTTGTCTAGGTTGCGGTTGAATAGGGTCAGGGAGGAGCTCTGCTTCATATGAATTAGAAGTTTATTCCAGCATTTATTTACACCTATGAACCTATGAACCTGAACCTAGTAGCTGCAATGTCTAGGAGATATAATCTGTCTCTCCAGCATGTTCTGTTAATGTCACAGGCTAGGTTAAGATGCCTAGATCAAGTGACTCTTGTGCTATTTGACTTGGGAGATGTGCAGCATATCCATCAGGGCAGGGTCAGAGACTGCTCTATAGGCCAGGCACTAATCACCTCCTAGCAGCCTATACAATACAGAGTACAGTAACAGAGCTTTCAGTCTATCCATGTAAGTCATGGTTTGGAGGCCCTGTATTTTCTTGGTGATAAGCCTCTGTTGTCTCTCCAGTTGCTGCAGGTGTCCGGTGAGGTACATGCAGATGGAAGAATTGTACTCTGTTAATGGTCTGATGAGGGTCGAGTACAGTTGAGTTATAACATCCTTAAACCTAGATGTGATGCCCTTACTTATGAGATGTGCAACATAGAAGGCTTTCCTTACCAGTGTGTTAACTTGGTGGTCAAAGTTCAGATTGCTATCTACCTGTATTCCCAGATCTCACACCACTGGGTTTGAACTTAGGGGGCTGCTGTCAATATTGTAATTAGCAGGAAATTCTGCTTTGCCAAAGGGGATAATAATGCACTTTTTTGCATTTAGTTTTAGACTGTGGCTTTAGCACCAGTCATTTGTCTGTGCTAGTCCCTCCTGTAATATATTAATATCATTGGGGGACTCAGTGATTGCACCCAATTTGCAATCATCAGCAAACCTGGCAAGCCAAAGGCCGTCTACTTTAGCCTGGACTTCTGAGAAACAGAATCCAAACAGTAAAGGGCCCAGCACAGATCTTTGTGGTACACCACTGGTGACAGGTCTACTGGGAGAAGTGTAGTCACTGACTTTGAATATATGCGTTTTGTCAGTGAGCCAATTGGCTCCCCATCTAATGATGTAAGGGTTATTCCCCAGCTGGGAGAGTTTCCCAATGATACTGGCTACGTCATGATAGGCAGTATGTACTGTCTAACATTCATCCAGGTCTTTGGTGACTTTCTCAAAGAAGTCTACTAGGTTTAATAAGCATTATCTACCATTAACAAAGCCAAACTGGTTTGGGTCTAGAGTTTGAAGGTCACCTATGTCCTTTTTGATTCTTTCCATGCCTTTACAGATGAGGCTGGTTAGACTTATGGGTCTATAGTTCCCAGGGTTGTGTGACAGCCCCCCTTTGTGGAAGGGGAATACTGTTGCTGTTCTCCACTCTGCTGGAACAAAGCCATTTCTCAGGCTATGATTAAAGAGACTTAAGTTGTTTTAGAGCAGTACAGTGATGAGACCTATAAGGAATGTCTCTGGTGAACTTAGCTATTTTCTTGTAGCAGGATTCAAGTTTGGTTAATTCAGTCTTTCTCAGGTTGGTGAGAATTGGAGAGGCATTCAGTAATGTAGATAGGAGATGTGTGTGTGCAATGGTGGACTTGGTGTATTTAGTAAGAAACTGTTTGTTTCTATATAGAACTCCCAGTTTTTGTGTACTTTCTTTATGGTCTGGGAGATGTCTATATCAAATTTCATATGATTATCTATCTGTACACCTAATAGTTTGGTGTGAGTAGCAAGGGAGATTGTGGTATTATTGCCGGACAGGATATTGAATGATGAGTTTGGAGCTCCAGATCTTGTAGGCATGAAAAGCAAGAGTTTTGTTTTATTTGGGTTTATAAATAGTTGCTTTGGGGTATGGCGAGTGGGGACAGGGGGGTGAAGGCTGCTAGCAGGTTGGCAATTTCCTCTGATATAATATGATTGGTACCATCTACTACCAGTTCAGCACATAGCTGGGCATGTTCTTTTAGATTCTGGATGTAGTTAAAGAATGCCTTATGATTATCCTTAGCTAGGGATGCTATTTGAGATTTGTAATTAGCTTTAGAGGACTTTACAAGATTTCTGATTTGCTTGTTCAAGCTGTGGAGGGAATTCTTTCTCTGCTGAGTCAGTTCCCTCTTATTTTTAGACATCAGTTTCTTCCTTTTGTTATATAACCTGTTTGTACTTTAGGCCCACCAGGGTGGCTTGTTTTTTTATTTATTTATTTTTTTTTGGGAAGACAAGGTTTTAATCTGGCCAAGTACAGCTGAGTCTATACAGCTGCTTAAGTGTTTATACAGGGCATTTGTGTACACCTCTGCATAGGAGTCATTATTGTCTGTGATTGTGGTAGGGGTATAAAACTTTGTATACCATTGCTTAGTAGGCTGTAGTTTGATATGGAAATTTTTTTTAGTTTTTTTTCTCCTGTGATGGTGACATGATCAATAGTTACTTTGAACAAGACTGATTTATGGTCCAACCTTACCAGGGAGGGCATCACAAAGGGAGGAGTGCAGTGACCTCTCCATACTGGTGAGTACTGTTTCTAGGACATTTGGGCCATTGTGGGGGTGCAGACCATCTGTTCCAGAGCGTTTGTATTGACAAAGTCCAGGAGCCTATGGGTGAGCATGTTCATGCTCATGTATGTTACCCAATCGATGGAAGGATAGTTGAAATCTCCTATGACCTAGGTGTTGGTCTGTATGGTGAATGACTCCAGTAAGTCCAGATGGTGTGCTATTCCTGGTTCATGGTGGAGGACCTATAGCTAGCAATGATGTGGTAGGGTATTTTGCTTATAATTAATTGGATATGAAATAGTTCAAGAGAATCATACTGTTTGACCAGTCTTGAGGTGTACTTGACATTAATGAAGATGGAAACACCTTCACTTTTGGTTCTTTCATATTCATTTTGAGGACTGAATGTTTGGAAGGCATTGTAGCCTTGCACACACTGGGGTGCTCTCCATGGCCTTGAATCATGTCTCATTTACTGAACAGACATCAGCATCTTACCAGGTGAAGAGTGCTTCTAGGGAGTGCAGTTTCCATCTTTGTTTTTCGCATTAAAGTAATAATGCCTCTCCTATACATACATAAATAAACTAATGGGTTTAATATTCTGTCTCCCCCAACTTTGCATTTTGATACAGTATGAATTTTCCCACAGGTGTAGTTCTATGTTCACACTCTTCAGAAGCAGATTCTAGGCATCTTTTTCTCCATTTCTCGAGCCAAAGAAAAATGCAGCAATGTAAGAAAAAAGAAGAAATTTAAAATGCTTTCACTAATATTTCCTCTTTCCTTTTCTTTTCTTTTCTTTTCTCCATTTAGTATCTTTTTTCAACAAGAAACAGTTTTATTAAACCATCACTTACTATCTTGTTCAGCAGTTTCCTTTCAATTCCATACAGTCTGATTCCCTCGCATCTGTGTTTTCAAAATGTCCTAAAATAATTTTTGGGCTCCTGAAGTGAACTCTGTATTCCAGCTCTGTTTCATGCATGCCTATCTCCATACACATTACTGAAATATTATCCTCACTTATGACTCTATCCTCATCCCTCTTCACATTATGATGTATTAGTAAAATCTATCTTACCCATTTCTAACAGTTAGTATTCTAATAGGAGTCAGCAACATAAAATGTAAACCTCTCATGCAAATTTCACACATACAACATCACTGAGAGATACACTGCTTTTTACACTTCCCTTATTTTACCTTATTATTTTAAATACTTCAATATAACACACACACACACACACACACACACACACACACACACACACACACACACACACACACACACACACACACACACACACACACACACACGGGCACGCGCAATGGTATCAGTGTTCTTCCATGTCATATTCCTTTGTTTATAAATTTAATCAAGTTATTTTTTCTCACATTTTACATTACTTTAATAAAAGTTATTTTAGCACAAATAAAATAAGTACTAACTCTTCGGCATAGCACAAATAAATCCCTTACTGAATATCACAAATGTGACTGTTTTAAAATATTTGTGGAAACCACCCAGTTAATTTTTTTCTTGAAAATATGTTTCCAGGTCTTTTCTCCTTTCCATCCCTGTGACCTTTCACCTCCCTCTTCCTCAGTGGCATCCTTGTCTCACTTTCTCTTTTGCTGTTTGAGGACACTGGGACGTGGATTGTTTTTGTTAATTTGCTAGTTTCAGGTGATGTTTTGCATACTTCCTAACTCTCCTTTGATAGTCAACAGCAATACCATTAAAGTGGGATCTGCAAGGAACACACTCACACATAGTCACAGGCACAGGCAAGTGCACACATACACACACACACACGCACACACACGCACACACATGCACACACACAAACACACACACACACACACACGCACACACACGCACACACACACACACACACACACACGCACACACACACACACACACACACACACACACACACACACACACACACACACACACACACACACACATCCTGTTCCAGCACTATCTGCTGTACTACACCCCAGATCATCAATTGCCACTCTTGTACTTTTGCTTCTTCACCCAGCCTTCACTAGAGAGGAGACACACAGGAGACAGACTGCATTTCTTCTCCCAGAATGGGTAAGTTGATCTGCAGCCCGTCATTCCCATCATCTGGTCATCTCGGCTCACTAACTGAAGCCAGATCACAGCAATCATAGTCAGGACTTTAATGGTTAAGGTCTTTACCTCACTGACACAATGCACAGGATTTGAATGTAACCTCTGGTCACTTTCTGGTAATTAGCTAGTTTTATAATAGTCTGCGGACTGGTTTCCTATTACGAAACTATAAACTCTAGTTGAGGTAATATGCCTGTATGTCATGACAATGTTCTTGTTTTTAGTATCTTTACTACCAATTTAATGTTCATAGTACACAGGTGAATGCATCTGCAGATCTTAGTTTGCTCACTTTAATGTCTCATTTTCAAAGTTGTCTCTTTTAAAAGTCTTTCCCAGGGATTCAGGAATGGCTGTTTTCTATGCTGGAACAGTGTAGGAGCTCCTGCATGGAAAATGGCCACCGAGCGATCCAGAAACAGCCCCACACTGTTCCTGAGAAAAAGCCATGCGGGATGCAAATCACCTCATTTGCTGCTAAAAAAACACGCAAAGGAGGTGATTTTGTGATCCACGAAGCTGGCCGGACTCTGTGCAGGAACAGTGTCAGAGTAGAAATGTATTCAGTTAGTAACTGAATACATTTCTGCATCTGAGCAAACGGAGACAGGACAGCTCATGGAAAGCATGTATTACAGTCAAACACACATGCAATGGCCAAAGATAAGGCCATTGGCATTAATAAATGTTTATTTATTCAGTCAGAAATAGCTAGTTGGCTTTACATACTTTAACATCTTGTCTGACAACTTTGTTACTAATATTATAAATGACAAGAAACTATCTTAACTTGCAACATTTACTGTATATACGGTTGATAATCAATATCTTGGTATTGTATTAAAGTCAACAACCTGTAATGTTGTTTACTATTGCTGCAACTTTGTATCTCTATTTATCATGTACATGATGTGGAGCTTTTCTCCCTGTGCATCTGCTGAAAAAGGACCTGCGTCCAGTCGGAATTTCCCGGTAAACAAATGTAAATAAATAAATAAATAAATAAATAAATAAATAAATATATTTTTTAAATGAAACTTTTTTTTTGGCCGATCATGGCCGTTTAAGCTTAGAGCAGTGGCACACAAATAGGATCGTGCCAAAAAAAAAAAATAAGAATAGTCAATTTTAAGATAATTCTGCATTTTGCCATTCTAGTCCATGGCATGCAGAATGTAAACAATACAAGGAAGCACTGGTTGTCAAGGGGGAAGGGTCCATCTAAGTGCAGTAACTAAGGATGTACATACTGGGGTATGCAAATAAGGGGAGTTATACTGAATCACAGATTTCCTCAAAATTTTAGCTTGCACCTAACCATGTAGGTGCAGCAATACAACAGTGCATGTATAGGTGCTGAATGACTTCAAAAGGGGATGTGTCATGCTTGCTGTAAGCTAATTGGAGCTCTGTGGCCAGTGTTTACCCTTAGCTAAGCACAGGTAAGGAAGGGGGCATGTTTGAGGCTGTATTGTCTTATTCCATGAAATGCAGAGCATGTTCGCATCCAGGCAGGGCCATTTCTGCTTAAAAGAACTTACATTAGCTAAATGGGTGTGCGTGGCGCTCAGCGGGCCTAATAATAAAAAAAAAAAAACAAACAAAAAAAAAACAGAGGAAATAGCAGAACTGTTTGCATTTGAGCACTGGGTATGCACGGGGAACCTCGGGGCTTAAATAGGGAGGAAGTGGGAAGGAGAAGAAGCAGTAGGAAGGCAATCAGGGAGAACTGGCATAGCTGGCAGGTGGAATGTATCAGAATCAGCCAATTACACATGCAGCAGCCCAGCACACTAATAAACTATGCAAACACCCTACAGACAGGTTTTTCCCACAAACTCTACACCACTGGTGTACACAGATGGGGCATTTTAAACTTGCAAAAATAACTAAATATGTTACAGGCTGCTGCTTTACTCCATTAATATGTGCTAGAGACTAAGGGTGGTGAGGAGAAGAATGCTGACAATAAACCCCCAGTGAGGAGGAGGAGACGAGTGTACAGATTCAGGGTAACCTACCAAGGCCTACCTGAGCTGGAGATAGTAGAGCACTATAGGGCTGACAGGGACATTGAACAGCAAATTGTTGAGCTGTGGCAGCCACGCCTTACACACAGAAATAATAGAAGGGAACCCATCCCAGTGGATACCAAGGTATATCTAGGCTTAAGAATACTAGCCACAGGTACCTTCCAAAGACCAAGTGGATATATCATGGGGGTCTCACAGGCATCAGCATCCAGGGTACTCCACTAGTTCCTGGATGTCATGACACAACATGCCAATGAGCACATATATTTCCCCACCGCCCATGAGGCGCTGACCACACGTATGCATCTCTTCCACTGTATAGCAGAACACCCTGAAGTAGTTGGTGCTATAGAATCAACGCACATCCACATCAAAGCACCACCTGGTGAGCGGGGCAGGGTCTACATAAACCGCAAAGGGTTCCCCTCCAACTGCCATGTCATGGCATTATCATAAATGTGTGTGCTGGCAGCCCTGGAAGCTATCACGATTCCCACAGCTGGCATTGCTCACAGCTGTATCAGGTATTTGCCAGGGGGGACATCCCATATGGCCATCTAATGGGGAATGCTGGCTATACACTGGGGCTGTGGCTGATGACACCCATAAAAAATGTACACACACCCAAACAAGAACACCATAATGAGGCACACGCACAAATAAGGACCATTGTAGAGCATGTGTTTGGGATGCTCAAGTCACAGTTCTGCTGCCTTGACATATATACAGTGGAGCCTTGCAGTACTCTACAGCTACATGTACACAGATGTTCATAATATATGCCATGCTACACAATATGATCCTGTGGAAACAGCTGCAGCAGGAACAGCACGGGGCAGGGCCACACAGCTCCCCACCATTGCCAAGGCCAGCACAGGCACAGATGGACTTGGAGGAGGAACATCCTGAGCCTGCCCTTATAGGCAAAAGGAGGCATGCACAGTATGCCCAGACCTTGGCAAAGAGGCAATGCATAGCATACACATTGACACTGTAGGGACCCAGGGACTGATACCTCTCTCCAACTTGCACAGATAGTAAAAGGGATGCCAAACATGACCCTACCTGAGCTTTACCATGTACAGGGAGTGTACTATGTGCATCCAACATAGTCAGCCCTCCAGCACTGTCCTCAATACAGGCCCAGCAACAAGGTACGTCACTATTCCTATATATTACTAAATGGCATGATATGCATGCAAGCATGCAAGGGAATTGGGTGTCTGAACGGGATAGCAGCAGACAGCTATAGGGGATAGCAGGTGATCCATAACAAATACTGATGTCAACGTACTAGGCAGCATTACACAAGGTGATATCCACCACTGTAGTACATGTGATGGCCCAAAGAATTGTGGGTGTCAATAGGTCACACACATGGATGTCAGTGAGGGTCACAAATACACCACCAGCCTCACCCAGCAGGACAGGTGTAGATGACCATGAAGAAAGGCTGGGCTAAGGTTCCCAACTGATGACCCCCCCCCCACCAGACCTACACAGACATACTACAACAGGTCTGGCAATTGCATTCCAGTTCTGAAGGGTAAGAAGTCTGAAACTGAAATATATGCTGTTAAGATCTAACATGTGCACTCCACTGATATGCCTCCTGTCTGCATGATAGGTCACAATATAATATGAAATGGAAGCCAACAGAGTAACCGTACCAGTACAGTCATTTCAAATGGTCTGCAGATGTGCACCCCCCCCCCTACAATCCCATGTAGAAGTGCAGTAACACATGGCTTGCAGCACTCTCAAATGGCCTACAGTCCTCTGGCAAAGGCTCATGCCTCACCCATAGTGCCAATTTATGGAATATCAGAGGGTTCCAACCAAGATCCTAACAGTAAACAGAAAACAAATGCAAAGTTATGTTGACAAACGCCAGGAGCATGCCTCCCCATGTCCTACTGCAAGGACTGTGGATCAGACCATAAATACTAATGGGATAAAGCCCCAACTATAGGGATACCTCCAAGATATTGCTTACAGAATGTTAGGTGGAGGAGAGAATAACAGAGAGGGGTGTATAGAAGCATGGATATCATGGAGTGTGTGAAGTCTGAAACTCTAATGTCTGCCCATACTACTCTGGACTGCAAACCCATGAACAAATAGCCACAAAACTGCTTGTAAACAACAATATGAAGGTAAACTGACCAGATATATGAATCCTGCCTCTGGATAACCTGGGTGTATCTGTACAGCTGAGAGGCATGGCCTCAGCAGGATATGGCCATTCCTTGAAGTTGAGAAAAGCACAAGGAGGGGGAACCCCAGCCAGCATGCTAACAAGGTGCTGCACCATTACACAGAACCAGCAGTCTATTATCTGTAGCTACCCCTCCACAATGGCAGGTGTGTGCCAGAATGTGTAGTCTAAATGGCTCAGAATATTGGTCTCAGCTGCATTAATCTCATATTTCCTGGTAAATAACTGTGAGCAAAGAATGATAACTGTCAGATGACATGACACATCACATTGTAAAACAGTACATATGTCAGAATATCTATGCTACAACCAAATATGTCACACAAGCAGCACAGACAGCAATAGTTACAGTATCCCCTGTATGTGTCTCCATATTGCCAACCTATCTACAGATATTCTGCAGAAACAGTTTGCTAGGTGTAGTTGTAGCACACAAAACACTGAACTGGAGTCCAACCCTCCCTGGAATGGATGCATACACTCAATATAGAAGGCCATACTGGGCATGTTCCTAAACTTAGAGAAATAAAGCCCATGTCTCACAACACAGTGAACTGCAGTTATTGGTTATTCCCAGCTGTCTGTGCACACACACCAAATTGTACACCATTGTTGCTTCACACACACACACACACACACACACACACACACACACACACACACACACACACATACACAGACTGGATAGGAATACACACACATATCTAAGGCAAACATAATATAATATGTCAAACATACACACACACACACAGACGTGGGGAAGAAAAGACAGACAGCAACAGAGAGAATCCCATCATGAGGCCTGTCCCACTCACTACACATCCCATTGGCCTATATCACATGATGTGCTGATGTCATTCCCTGTAGATATACCTCTGGTCAGCCCTCAGCCCTATAGTGTCAGTGGTGCTTGTGATAACTGTGTAACACTACAGTACAGATAGGTATCCATGTAGCAGTTGTAATCTCAGTCCTGTCAAATGTAAAGTTGTGTGTGAGTGTGTGTGTGTGTGTTTCTAGATGAAAGTGGTTGAGGCCATTCACACTCAGTAAATCTCTCGTACCCATCCTTCTGCACCGCTGCTGATGCCACTCACCTTCAAAGATACCTTTGGACAGCTCTCCATCATATATGCTCTGTGGCACTTGTGATAACTGTGTAATACTATAGTGTAGCAAACTAGTTAGGCAGAAGTTCCAATCCTGATCCTGGAAACTGTGTAAATATGAATGTTTGTTTGAGAGAGTGTGTGTATCCATGTAGAGACCTGATTTTGTGGTCATTCACACTTACAACACTTCCCTTACCCCTCCTTTAGCACTGCTGCTGATGTGACCCTCCTTCAAAGATACCTTTGCACAGTTCTCCAACATGTAAACTCCATGGAATGTGCGAAAAATGTGGAACAGTGTAGTAGCAATAATTACATAGGTTGTTGTTGTGTCTTTCGTCTTTTCCCAGTTAGGGGTCGCCACAGCAGAACTCCGGTCCACTAATGATTGGTAGTTGATTTTTACATGCCGAGTTACCAGCCCTGACGCACAACCTTCAATGAAGGTATGCCCATTCACGCATGTCTCCAGGCAGAAGACGCTCTAGTTGAGAATCGAACCGGACAACCTCTTACTGTGAGGCAACAATGCTACCGCAGCACCACCACCACTTGAATCTCATCTCTGGGAAGTGTTTGTATGGGTACATATATATATGCCCGTACCTCAAAGCTTTTGGCCCCATTTTCACCCAATACACATCTCAGTGCCTGACTTTAGCAGTCCTGCAGATATCATCTACCTTAGAAGTACCTGTTGCCAACCCTAAGCCATTTAAGATCAGTGGTGCATGTGGTAAATATATAATACAATGGTCCAAAAAGATAGTTAAATAGAGCTTTGAACCTCACCCCTGGCAAATATGAATATAGGGTAAAATATTTTTTGAATATTTCACCCACTACATCACCCAATGCCAGTATTTACAAAGGCTGCTGATGTTCCTCATCTTAGAAGTACCATGGGACAACAGCTATCCTATAAGCTCCATGGCATGTGCGATAAATGCAGTACATTGAAGTAGCAATACATAGCTAGGTTGGGGTTTGAAACTCAGAACTGGCAAGTGTGTGTCTGTGTGTGTGTGTGTGTGTGTGTGTGTGTGTGTGTGTGTGTGTGTGTGTGTGTGTGTGTGTGTGTGTGTGTGTGTGTGTGTGTGTGTGTGTGTGTGTGTGTGTGTGTGTGTGTGTGTGTGTGTGTGTGTGTGTGTGTGTGTGTGTGTGTGTGTGTGTGTGTTTGTCATCAGTATCCTGTGTGGAGGTTAGTGTGATTGTGTAATAACAGGATCCATTGGGGGCAGGTTTTGCTAAATTAGTGTATTGAAGACCTAGTATATTTCACAATGGCCACATTACAAGGCCAAGAGATGTCAAACACTGGAGAGGTTGGTGTAGACAATCCACAGCCCTATATGTGACAGTATGGATTAGTGAACAATATAGGCAACCATTCTATCACTCAGAGACCACTCTCCACCCACGTATCATTCGCAAACACACTTGGCTAGGCAACAACCACTATAGGTAGTTCCCCTGCATATTGCCTCACAGATAGCAGCCACAGTGTGATTGCATTGGATTACATGACTGTTGCCCACAACAATGCCAGTAACATCACAAAGTAGTTTGACGTGTTACATCTCTTGACTGAGTGTGTGTTATCCAGCATGTAAAAGGACATGGCACCCTGTTCCATCCCCTCAGTAGCCCAATCAATGTGTACAGTGGGCCTTCTGCCATGTTCCCCACTGGACACCTGCAACAACTGTAGAGTCTGCAAATGTACCCCACAAAGGGAATACCATGCCTTATACACATGCCCTGTATGGATAGATGCCACTGACTCCACTGAATACCTGTATCATACTGTCAATGTAGGTGCAATCACTACCTCAGTTACATAGCCAGGTCTCACCAAATGAGGTCAGGAATGCTACATCAAAAGATACCAATCTGTCCACACAACATGCCCCAGAGACCTCAAGCACACTTCCACACATCAAAGAACATGCATGTGGGACATGTGCACAACTCAGACACTGTCCATGTTATGGAATATAGATCACATACATGGGAAGCAGTTCACATCACTGGCCACCCACAATAGAAACCTGGAGGATGTGTGGATGGGGAACACAATGCCCACCCCTGGGGAGTACTCCAGTGACTATACTCCTGAGCCACACTGGCGACTATGGTCATGTGGCTTGATGCCAAGGTATTCCCTTGGGCTAGCCTTGTACAGCCTTCAGGCCCATTCACCTACTAAACACCTGTGAAGCAATGAACCTATGCATCTCAGTACTGGCAAGTGTGCGTGTGTGTGTGTGTGTGTGTGTGTGTGTGTGTGTGTGTGTGTGTGTGTGTGTGTGTGTGTGTGTGTGTGTGTGTGTGTGTGTGTGTGTGTGTGTGTGTGTGTGTGTGTGTGTGTGTGTGTGTGTGTGAATAGTAATCACAGTGTGTTTGGTTGATGAATATCCCCTGTGGCTGTGGTTATTAGCAATCAGAGGTGTGTCCAAACCAGAGCATATACCATTATCCATTCTACAACATATGTTGTGCATCAGCATGTACCTATGTACAACCCTTAGCCCTATAACCTGTGCGGCATATGCAATCACTGTGTTACAGATATGGAATTACCGTGAACATATTGTACCCTCCTTATGACAGGGTGGATGTGTCAGCACACTGCCATACCCTTCGGCCTTGCTATAGGGCCACATCCTGGTGACATACAGATGCCTAGAATGGACATGGGATACAGCATGTGAGAACATATTCACTCAGCACTTCACTTGTAGGGGGGGGGGGGTAAAGCTGGCACTGAATGTGTTGCCAAGACTGTGGCCAATATCTGTTGTCACAGGATAGGTATTAGCTTTGTGCAGTAACTCGCAGCACTTGTGTTTAATGCTGTGGAGGTTGTTGATGTAACTATCAAAGCTGTTGTGACTATCATCAGTGTCTGCTGCATCTCTGCTGCCATAGTTGCCTGTTGGGGACTCCATGAGGGATCCAAAGTTGTGCTTGAGGCTAATAAGGGGAGTTCAACAGTCATGGGACACCACCTTTCCCTACAACAGTGTCCTCCTTCTGATGTACACTTCAGTAATGGCAGGTGACCATCACATTGTCTCCCTGTGTTTGTAGAATAGTGTCTGGTTTATGTTGGCTCTGGCTAGTACCATGCATTCATGCACCTGTTTGTACAGTGCCTATGTGTATGATTCCACAGTCATGCAGCTACATCCTATTGCCATGGGTGCAATGAAGACATCCACCCCAGTTTTCATGGTTGGAAAGTGAGCTTTGGGGAGGTTTTGCCAGGTGGTTATCTTTGTGGGGGGTATGGCTGACATGTTGAGTTCCATGTTGATTACAACCTATGTGAATTTCACCATGCAGGAATTGACATCTGGGGATGAGCAATGGTCCCATATTTAAGTGGTCAACACAGGTCAAGGTTGTTGCATCCTCTACCATGGGTCAGTATGAGCTGGTGTAGGGGAATGGAAATGATAAATCCCAGAAGTGTTGGGCCACTGTACTGGCGATTGGCTACATTTGCCAGGTGATGGAGGAGTAGTTGAAGAATTGTACTATGTTGGTGTTGCATTGGACCATCAAAGATAGCAGGGTGTTGAGGAATGTGCATTGACAGTCTAGGGACATAAATGTGGACCCATAGCAGGCTATGGTTTGTATAGCACCATTACCCCAAGGCAGTTGTGCTGGACGTATCTCCAATGCATTATGATGGGATGGTAGTCTGGAGGTGTTTCTAATCTATAATGAATATGGAGACTCCACCTGTGGAGGTGTATTGTGGTCCATGTTTGGGGGCTAACAGCTGTGGAATGTGTCACAGCCTGATACTGCAGCTCTGCTGTCTGCTGCTGTGAACCACTTCTCTATTACAGCATAGATGTGTCCTCCATTCCAACAGCTATGAGTGACTACAGCCTAACAGTTAGATGTCCACTGTTGAGCAGCATAACCCTCAGATTGAATACATGTCTAGCTGTTATGGTGGTAATAACATTAGGAACATTGCCTAACAAGGCACCATAGGGGTGGCAAGACACATAGCCAGTACCTGGCAACCCAGCAGTGACAGATGTAGAACATCCATGGCAATTCATTGGGTTCTGGCATTCATGCCATCCCAGGCAGAGAGGTCCCGGATCCCCTGAGAATGACACATAACACGTAAGCCAATGTTGCAGTCAACCATTTGTTGATAGTATCACAGCATCATTCTAGGTGACAGCGGTACACTGCCCATGGCTACTGTCACACCTGCCTGAACCGCATAATCAGAGAGTTAAACCATGTATCATGTCATGTAATCCAGGGAGGTGTGTCCCAATTCATTCAAACCCACATGGATATGGAGTGATACTCGTACTTGTTGTGGAGTGGCATGACTGGCTGTGTCATGTGTTAGATGCTGGCATGTGATTGATATTTGGCTGTTACCTGCTCCATATTCAACCTAGTGAGTGGGATGTATGTGCCTCAGTATTAAGCTACCCATAATCACTGTATTGTGCAAGGCAGTTAGCCTTAGGGGCTTAGGTTAGGGGCACACTGTGTAGGTTAAACATGTGTCCCTTGGCATGTGCCATGTCGTGGTGTCTCAGTGGGTGTCTGCCTTGCTGGTCTGTGCTGTTTGGGTAGATGTCCATTGAGTGCTTCTGTGAAGGTGGGTGTGTGGCTTTCCACTATATGTCATGACTGTCAAAGTGGGTGTTGTGGTGAGCTACATGTTTCACATGGTGTGGTGCAGGTGTTGATCCTATCCTCTTGACCTGCTAGTCCATTATTTGCTGGAGAGTGCATATGTCCACATTGGGTGATATATGGGCAACATTCACAGGTTTGAGTGTTTGGAGTTTAGAGGGGAGGGTTGTCTCTGTACATGCAGCAGTTGCAACAGTGCCCCAGAATGGGCAGGTGCACCAGGTCAACGGGTGAAAGCACATAAAACCATCCTTCAAATATGCCAGGAGGGGTGGACATAACTAGTAAGTAGTGGGGTGACATCTATGATGAACGAGTACTGCTGATGGCTCACAGGTGTGCCACATTTCATGATACAATAACCTGATGAAGTGCCAAGCCATAATGCTAGTTGAAGTGCAAGACAGAAAGAACTAGCATGATGTATGGGTGGAACAGAAGGCAGACTGTACCACAGCTGTGCAGTTATCAGCAGCTTTGCCCATATGAAAATTCAGTAAGCTCTGTAGCAAGTGCAGAAACTGAGTAACATTATGGTAGACATACCTAGATAGGCAGGAATTCAACTCCCAATACTGGCAGGTGTGTGTGTGTGTGTGTGTGTGTGTGTGTGTGTGTGTGTGTGTGTGTGTGTGTGTGTGTGTGTGTGTGTGTGTGAATCATGTACTATCTGGCTCTTATCATTTTTGATCTGTGTACTACCCTTTACACTTCCTTTCACTCCAATTTAGTAGACCTGTTGATGTCATCCACCTCAGATGTACCTTTGGTTGAGTTGGAAGCATCTAAGCTCTGTGGCATGTCTCATAACTGTGTCGCACTATAGTAAGAATACTTAGAAAGGCAGGAGTCTTAATCTCAATATTGGCACGTGTGTGTGTGTGTGTGTGTGTGTGTGTGTGTGTGTGTGTGTGTGTGTGTGTGTGTGTGTGTGTGTGTGTGTGTGTGTGTGTGTGTGTTGTGAATCATGTACTATCTGGCTCATACCATTTTTGACCTGTGTATTTCCCTTCACTCCAGTTTAGTAGACCTGTTGATGTAATTCACCTCAGAAGTACCTTTGGAAGAAGTGAAAATGTGTAAGCTCTGTTGTGCATCTGATAACTGCGTAGCACTATAGCAGAAATACCTAGATAGGCCTCAGTCCAGACATCTTGGCACTGACAAGTTGTGAGGTATGCTACAGGAATGTTGAATTCACGTCAAATAGGCCCCAGTGGTGACCACTGTGATGCAATACAGTTAACCCCAGCACAAGTGAGCATGCACAACAAACAATATAGCTATTAAATAAAGCAATTTAGCTATTACTCATGGTTGTGTGCATCAAAATTGCATGCGCTTCACATGCCTGGGGTATTACCAGGCAACAACAGAACAATGTAATACCCACCAGCTAGAGGCTGCTGTCGCATATGCAGGCCAGGGGATCCTTGGTAGCTGTGAGAGGGGGTTATTGTCAGCAGATGCACATGTGGCCTTGGTATAGGATGGATGCAGCATGTCTGCACATCTGCAGTACTAACTGCAATAATACACAATGTCCTGTCTTCACCATAGATGTGCACCTCTGTGCATTATAAAACCCCACCCACAACTACAATCAGACCTGACACATGCATGTAGATACAATACAGAGACATATGTGTCTGATACATTAGTGTACTAATCCCCACTGGGCCCTTATCTGCACGCTCCTCATCTAGTGTGTGTGTCCGTGTGTGTGTGTGTGTGTGTGTGTGTGTATGTGTGTGTGTGTGTGTATGTGCAAAACCCACCTCCAAAATGCTTCCCTAAGCATCATAGCTTGTGCATTCAGCATGTGGCCTAAGTGTGGTAAGGAGCTCCTCGGTGGGTGTCAGTGGCGGCTGGATGGCTGAACCCCCACCTGTGTCTAGCCGATCCCATGCTACAGCAGCAGCCCATTGACATGCATGGTATTTGAGGTCAGTGGCCTGATGCTGCACATGCTCGCAAGTTCTGCTGTGCAGTCCAGCATCAGTGGCCTGATGCTGCACATGCTCGCAAGTTCTGCTGTGCAGTCCAGCATCATTTACCCTGTGGACCACACTGTTCCACAGGGCAGTCCTCTTCCGTACAGCTTCTGCTCTCTGTCCATATGACAGGGCATAATCTCCAATCACATATTGGCTGATGATGTCTATTTCCCCAACAGAGAATGCTGGCAGGGGAGCACTCTGCATGTTACCTGGAAGGCATGAACAGGAAAAGGACACAGGACCTCATATGGCTGTCAAAATGCACATCAACAGTGGATATTACTTGCAAATAATTCAGACTATCCCAGAAACCTCCAAGCTATTATGGGTATAGCAGCTTGCATTACACCCCTGTCCCTGAGCTAGCTTATTCCTCCCACTGTTGGACACTTGATTCCATAATCTTCTATCCTCCATTCATTTCTGTGTCTAGGGTTGACAGTGGTCATCTCATGTGGATGTTGTGTGTATGGTGACAGGTCTGTGTTTGACTGTGATGTGTGATGGAGCTCTGAGCACATGCCTGAGTTCATGTAGGAGGCAGACACTGATGTTAGTATGCCCCATGGAGATATGATGTTGTTTACATCAGTAAGCAATATGTACATGCTCACCATTGCTGCATGACTGGGGTGGACAGGGTGGCAATGTTTCCACCTAACCTGTGTGATTCAGGTTGCCTATATCCACCGTATGTGTGTATGAGGTGTTCTTTACCCCCAGTACAGGGTGAATTTTGTTGTTTCATCTGAGACTTACAACATATGTGGAGACGCGGTTGCAATTGTCCTTGGTAGTGTGGATATGTCTGATTCATAGTCATAGTCAGCCTTACAGGACATCACCTGTGAACTTACCTGCTTGCTCAGATATAGATGGACTTGCTTCAAAGCTGTTGCCTGCCCTTATGTGTCCCTTTACAGCCAATATAGTAACCTATTATTTGGTCTGTGTATTGCTGCTGTCCACCTAAGGGGATTAGTCTACCCTGGTGGAGGCTGGATATACAGTTCAGGTACTGCTGTGTCCATATAGCTACAGTGGATATAAAGGTTACATACCCCTGATACACTGCCTGGTATTTGTGCAACTGGAACATGACACCAAAATAACTAATTTCATAATTCCCACCTGTAGTGAAAATTGAAAACATAATCCAGTCTATCAAAACATATGGAAATAATGCTCAGTACAATAAGCCAGTTGAATAAGTGTGCACACCCTTAAACTTATGTATGCACCTCTTGAGATGGTTACAGCATTCATCCATCTTGGTCTGGACTCTAACATCATGGCACATCTTCACTTGACAATAGTTCTCACCTTTCTAGAAAGACCTTTGATTGTATTTCAGTGGAATTGGACAGGTTAGGGGTCATATTCAAGATGAGAAATATTATGAAATGATCTTCTGTGGTCTGATTGTCATACAGCACACACACCTGGCATTCCAACAGGTGTGTGTGCACTTGTGATGTCCACTGTATAAAGGCATTGATATAGCTGGTAGTGGTAGGCATGGACAGAGGCTCATAACACAGGTTGACACTTCTCTGATTAATACATGATAATCATGCCTGCTCCAGTACCCACATCAGTGTCAGGGCAACGCAACCACCAGTAGTTGTACACATATATGTATGTTGTATGCACTAACACTGATATAACACACATGTGCAACATGCACAACCTATTTACCTGACTGCTTGAAACCCATGTGATTAGCTTTGTGCCTTCCAGCTGAACATATGCATACATACATGTGCTCAGGGGATACCTTGTGTACATTTCTATTGAATGTAAGCATGGCACACTGTATTTACAGTCTTGCTGCTCAATCATACTTCTCAACCTGTTACAGCAGTATGTCTGGACAATGGTACACATAAATTGGTGTCAAAAGGGACATCAGTATTGATACTGTATTAATATAGCTGCACCATACATTAGTACGTTGATGGCACAGTAGGGTTGGACATCACTGTTATCACCTGGAAGATGTCCAACAGTCATAAGTAGGCTAGTATGTTACAATGCCATTACGTGCAGACCTGCCAATCATTTGGGTGACATAACACAGGTATATGTGTATGTGACAACATATATGAGTCACAGCTGTGCTTATTGTCCAGCAGAACACTGTACAGTTGAATATCAAGTCACATGCAGTTCAACACACATGTCTGCAGCAGTACTCTACTATAGACACACCCTCTATATGTGTCTTAACTTTACAAGGCAAACATGTGTCATACTCATAATCACAGGTAACATGGATATGAAAAACATCCCATTAATGGGCCTAGCAGTGGCACAGTTATGACTGTTTGACAGACACCCTTGAAGTTGTCATGTATAAGCTGTCCTTGTACAGGGTCAGGCTCATGAGCTGTGTTCCCACCTCACAACCTCTCAGAGCATCACATCTGGACAATGCATTAAATGATGGGGAGATAAATAGGGACAGACTTTAAATATACCTGCTACAAACATAGGAAGTTCGTAGAATGATATGTTTAGCTTACAGTGAATATTCTTAAGGATGTGGAGTCTCAAACTCAAGTGTTTGTCATTACCTGATGACTTCAATCCTCAGCTATTTGCCAGTAAAGTACAGATCTCAGGAGGAGCAGACAAACTACATGATGGTAAAATGTAGACATTCTGTGAGGATCTGTACAGCTGAGAGGTATGTCTGTGATATCTCCCACTGCAGAGATGGCCAGATGCTATGGCCATAGCAGCTGTTTAGCAGGACATTAGTACAGCATATGTTATTGGGGCATATATTCCTCCAAACCCATATTTTCAATTATTACAGACCAAGTACTACATTCCATTACTTACTTACTTACTTACATGTTCCACTTACCTTTTTTCTTTCTTCTCTTTTCCACTTTATGTCTCATTTGTTATTTGTCTCTCTCTCTCTCCCTGTGCACTACAGGGAAAGAGATGGTTTGAATAGGTGGCAGCATGGCTTTCGTAGGTGATGCTCATGACCAGGTGATGGCCTGTACACCTACTGGGGTTGTCCCTTGCTAATTGCATCCAGAAAAGCTGTGTAGTTCTTCCAATAACCAATGGCATGGCAACACACTCCTATAAATGAGTACTCCATGTGGACGTTGGCCCTTTCCCTTACTTGTGAGGAAGACATCCTGAAGTTGTGTGGGCTACTACCTCTTACAACAGAACTTGTGGAGACAAGTCAACTAAATGGTGGGGAATGTTCAGGACTTAGGAACAGAATGTGAGTATTGCTGTTATATGTTTGGAATACAGCTAGTTTAACAGGGTTTGTCTGCACATGCTACTTCTGCATAGGTTTCAGTCTGACAAAGTTCTGTCTCTGCATTGCTCTCAGCTGTAGGGCCTTACACATAATGGTCACAGGTTAGCCTGTTATGTATGAACAGTTCCCCAGACAGGTGTTGTCCTTGGCAAATCAGTAGCATACTCTGGTGATTGCATTATGTAGATGGTAACGTCCTTTTTTCTGACTTTATATCCCTCAAAAAATACATGTTACAACAAACCCTGTAACACCAGCAACTTTCTCAGTGTATAATAGCAATATTTCATATATGGCCATGTATTTGGGCTTCTGTCCACCAATTATGTCAGGCTTTGTACACATGTCATACAGTAATAGGTGGATATATATATACTGGTTTATCATTATTACTGCTGTAATTCCCGCTGAGGGAAATGGCTGGGAAACATGTTGAAGTCTATACATTCAAGAGGTAGGTGTATAGGGAATGCTCTTAGATGGCCTTGTAACATATTTTATGTGGGGGACATTAACACATGTTTTAAAACTAGGCTTTTAGAACATCTCAGACGTATTACTGATAAGAAATATGTCAGTTCTATAGCTGTACTTGAATAAATCACACCATGGGGACAGTAGTGGGTCTCAAGGTACTGTTTCTGAAAATGTCTGTTCCTCAGTCTGATGAAACATTCATAAAAGGACAATTGTTATATACAGACTTCAATGTATTAATATTAACTGTGATACTTTATCTCGTAGGGGGTTAAATGAAGAATGTAATTGGAATTGAATGTAATTATGTAATTAGGTGTTAATTGCTTCTTGGGATTAAGGCATGTATTTCTGGTGATGTTTACTCCTTGAAGGCTTTGGCCAAGACATCAGAGTATAATAAACATGTGTGAATTACTGGCTGGTTGTATTTTTCTCTGCTATGTTCAGACATTTTATTTGTTTTGCTAACAGATTGTTGTATGTCTGGCCATTGTGTATGGCCTATCATGATATTGTAGCAGTATACTGTTCACTCATTAATTTGGACTGTGGTTGGGGGGCAGATGTGAGTGTCATGGCTGCTTTTGTATCCAATTGTAACTGCTGCCCCAGTTGTAGGCGGTCTATCAACAGCATATGTTTGTATGGGCATTTTGGGACATGTAGGCATATATATATATATATATATATATATATATATATATATATATATATATATATATATATATATATATATATATATATATATATTTATATATATATATATATATATATATATATAGACAGATACACTAGACAATCTTGACATACTGAAATCTCGAATTTCAGTACGTCGAGACTGAATAGTGGAAAGTGCAGTTACTCAAAACTTCACTATACCGAATGCAGAAGTGTCAAATCCGCAAATGTCGAATCCGCCACTATTGTGGTGTCACATTCATTATGCATGGTGTGGTTTGTGGATTTATCTGGGGTTTCAGGTAAGTGTTTTGCATTTGAGGATATTGCGTAGGGATTTTAGTGTGTGTGAGTGTGTGCGGTGGTGTTTTTTGTGTGTTTGTGTGTTTAGTGCGACCTCGGAGTTAGAATATATAAGTAGGGCGGTATGGGGGGTGCAGGGGGGCTTGACCCCTGCTTATAGGTAGGTAAGGTGTGTTTCTGTGTGTTATGTTTGTTTAGTTAGGTAGGTGTAGTGTGTGTGATTATGTCTTAGTTTGTGTGTGTGTTTGAATGGTCGCGGTTGTGATATTTGTGATTGTGGGTTTTCGTGTATGTGGGTTTTCAACTATTCAGTCTCGAAATACTGAAATTTGACATTTCAGTACTTCAAAATTGTATAGTGAATCTATATATATATATATATATATATATATGTGTGTGTGTGTGTGTGTGTGTGTGTGTGTGTGTGTGTGTGTGTGTGTGTGTGTGTATATATATATATATATATATGTATATATATATATATATATATATATATATATATATATATATATATATATATATATATATATATATAGGTTTACTATCATTATCTCGAAAATTTAAAAAAAAGTGTACTTATTAGCGAAGTGTTTCACCAAAAGTACACAATGCTGAATGTCCCTAATTGCGAAAATCAGCTATTAATGCCAAAAATGTCAATGATGACATTTTCGGTATTTAACAGCAATCCCACCCTTCCATTAATGCCCTAACTAGCTAAACTATAATCCCATTTATGCAGTGGGGCAAGCCGCTCTGCAGCCCCCCCACACCCCCCAACTTAATAATCCAACTCCGAGATCACACTACAGTGAGGAAAGGGATGTATTTCCCTAACTGCACTGTACCGCCATCCCTTTACATGAGCGAATGTTATATTTGGGAATGCAAAGTCCATTTGCAAACATGACGTTCGCTCATGTAACCTGCATACATTTTATTTATTTATTTATTTTATTTTATTTATTATTTATTATTGTTTGTTATTCGGGTTAGTCCAGCTGGGCTTGTGGCCCATTTTCAGTGGAGACCTGAGGAGAAAAGCTCCGGTACATAGTAAAAAAAATGCAGAGATTTGCAACATTACAATATAAAGTACAGACATTTGCAAACTTACACACATACAAAAAGCTCTGGTATTTAGTATAAAATGCAGACATTTTTAACATTACAAAATATAAAAAAGTACAGAAATTTGCAAAACCTTACAAACATGTAAAAGACTGGATTATAGAAGTTGACATATTACTGGTAGATGATGTGAGTTACACATGTCATAATTAGTCTGTACAGGAATAACAGTTTTACAATAGTATATACACTGTTTTGCAATGAAGAGGATGTCAGTTGGGAATATGAGTAAGATAGGCTAGAGGCTCACATGCAAAAAGTGTGAAAAGATGTACAGAGAAAGACCTATGATATTGTGTTAAGTTTGGCAAAGGAACAATGCTTTAGGGGTGAAGTTAGTGGTGTGGGTGGTTTTTAGGTGGGAGCATGTGAAGGACATTCCCATTTGGAGGCCAAATGGGAGAGAAGCAAGGATTTGAAGTTGTTTTGGTTTGGTATTTTACGTAGTGGTGGGGGGAGAGTGTTCCACTGTTTGGCTATGGTGTGGGACAGTAATAGTTTGCCAGGTGGGTGTAGGGGTTTGTGTACATGTAGGAGATTTTGGCCTTTCAATCTCAGGGTGTGGCTAGGTGTGTAGGGTGTTAGAGATTTGGCAAGAAAGGGGCATTCTGTTGGTTTGAAGATGAGTTTGTGGGCTGTTGTAAGTTGTATGTATTTTAGGTGGCTGTGAAGTTCTAGCCAGTTAAGGGTGTGTAGGGAGTGGCAGTGATGGGAAGAGTTCCTGGAGTTGGTAGCAAATTTGCAGATTTTGTTGTAACAAGATTCAAGTTTGGAATGGAGGCCAAGTTGTAGGTTGGAGAATAGGGGAGCACCGTACAAGAGAGAGGGGAGAAGGAAGGTAGATGAGAGGGTTTGACGAGAGGAGGGAGTAAGGTAGCAGTTATGTCTGTAGAGGAGACCGATTTTCTGGTGGGGTTTTTTGATTGCTGAGAGGATGTGGGAGTCAAATTTTAGGTTATAATCAATGGTAATGCCAAGTAGCTTGGTACTGGGAACGATTTCTAGAAGAGTGTCATTGTGGCTTTTGGTGGAAAATTGTTCTCTCTTGAATTGCAAGGTTTTGGTGGGAGTGAAAATCATTAGTTTTGTTTTGATTGCATTTAGGGCTAGGTGATGGGATTGCATCCATGATTCAGTTTTGGAAAAGGCGATTTGGGTGTTGAGAAGAAGTTTGGAGGGGCAGGAAGGCAGAACAGATGATGGTGGAGTCATCAGCGTATTGGATGACTGAGGCATTAGGGATGGAGTGGTGGAAGTTATTAATGAATATGTTAAAGATGAGTGGGCCCAGTACAGATCCTTGAGGGACTCCTATGGGTGTAGGTAAGAAAGGGGAGGTTGATTCTTTCCATTGCACAGCCTGTTTGTACATGGAAAGGTAGCTGGAGATTCAGGCTAAGGTTGAGGGAGACAGGTGCAAGTGAGAGAGCTGGGATAGGAGTAGAGGATGGGAGATTGTGTTGAATGCTTTTGAGAGGTCAAGAAAAAGGGAAGATGCATATTTGCAGCTATCATGTGCTAGGTTGACTGTTTCAAGGAAGGAGAGGTGGGCTGTCATGGTGATGTGGCCAGGGCGGAAGCTGTGCTGCATGGGAGAGAGGAGTTTGTGCTGGGTTAGGTAGGGCATGAGCTGGGAGTGGATGTTTTTTTCTAGAATTTTGGAGAGGGGTGAGAGTATAGCTATGGGTCTGTAGTTGGTAGTGTCAGTGTTTTTACCACCTTTGTGCAGAGGGATTATGAATGCATGTCACCAGATGGTTGGTACATGGGATTCCTGAATGGATCTATTTATGAGAATGGCTATGGGATAGGCTATTGATTCAGCTGATAGTTGAAGGAAATTTGCAAGAAGTTTGTCAGGGGCAGTGCGGCATGGTTTGAGCTTTAGGAGTAGTCATTTTATAGTGTTGGTGGAGACAGGTTTAAGGGAGAATAGGGGGAGAGAAGGAGGGTGAGAGGGGGATTTTGGGGGGTGGGGTGAGGGGGTTACATTGGTGGGTGGGTTGGGGAAGGTGGAGGATAATTTAGCTATGCAATCAATGAAAAATGTGTTGAATTTAGTGGCTGTTTCAAGGCTTGAAAGGTTAGGATTGGGGCAGGGGTTGGTATTATTACTGGGGTTGAGTATTGAGGAGATGCAGGTCCAGAATTTCTTTGGGTTTGGATTGCAGATTGCAGTAGTAGTTTTTGTGATCTTTTGTTATTGATATTTTGGCAAGGTTATGTAGATGTTTATATTCTTGGTGGGTGCTGTTTTTTTTTGTTTTTGGTACAGTTTCCTTTTTTTGTTTAGTTGAATCATTATCAATTTAGTTTGTTGGGATAGCCAGGGGCAGGAATTAGTTTTGATGCATTTGGTTGGCAAATGGGGCTAGTTTATCAAGTAAGGTAAGGAAGGTATGGTTAAAATATGAGACAGCATTATCTAGTGGAAGGATTTTTAGTGGAGACCAGTCAGTAATCTTAAGGCATTCAGAGAAGATTTTGGGGTTGAAGGAAGCTAGGTTACGGGATTGTTTGTATAGGCATTGTTTTTCTATGTGAGAGTGTAGGCAGTCTATAAAAGCTGGTAAGTGGTCGCTTAGGGGGTCTGGTATTATACTGGCACTGGAGATATGGTTGGGGTGGGTTGTTATCATCCAGTCTATGATGGTACCAGATGTACCATCTTTATGTGGCCTGGTTGGGAGGTTTATTAGTTGGGTGAAATTATAGAGGTTGATTGAGTGAGTTGGGGTATCTAAGAGGAAGGAGGCCCAGTTAATATTTATGCCACCTAGAATGTAGGTTTCATTTGTGATATTTGAGCTAAACCAGGAGAGGATGCCTTCTAGAGTTTTGGTATTGTCTCCAGGTCGGATGTAGATGGAACAGATGCAGATGGATTTGTAGTTGTTTAGTTTTAAAAAGCCTACAGCCATTTCTGCATTGGCAAAGGTTGGGATGGGGTTGGTCAGTGGAGTAAAAGTGAGAGTGGAGGGGTAGATAATAGCTACACCACCTCCTTTTCTATGAGGCCTATCATTACATATGATGTAGTAGCCCAGGGGGAGGATTTCGTCATCTCTGATGGAGGGTTTGAGCCAGGTCTCAGAGACTGCGGTTATGTCTGGCTGGTTATGAGAGAGCCAGGCATGTAGGTTGGGGATTTTATTACAGAGGCTTTGCGCATTTAGGGTTGTGAGGGGGATAGCCTTGAGTTTGTGTGGATTGGAATTTGTGTTAGGGTGGGTAATGCTGGGGTTTGGCCCTGGGATAGGGTGGATATCCCCTGAGAGTGAGAGTGAGATATGGGGGAGGAGTTGCCTGAGGAGGAGTAGAGAGGATAGAGAATTTTAATGGTAAACCATATATATATATATATATATATATATATATATATATATATATATATATACATATATATATATATATATATGACTTCCATTCAGAATTTTGAAGCTCAAAACTTCGAATTTTATATGACTGATGATTATATGTTCGAAGTTTTAAAACTTCGCGGACTGGGAGATTTCCCCTGTTCTTGCTGTAGTGCGATCTCAGAGTAACTTGTTTTAGTGTGCTGGGTGGTGTTTTTGGGGGTTCACAATTTCGAGATTCCAAGATCCAAGAACTCTCGAGATTCTGGGATTTTGAAATTTCGTAGTGAACCTATATATATATATATATATATATATATATATATATATATATATATATATATATATAGGTTTTAAATAAATATATATATATATATATATATATATATATATATATATATATGTATATGCATATATTTGTATACATACATATGTGTGTGTGTGTGTGTGTGTGTGTGTGTGTGTGTGTGTGTGTGTGTGTGTGTGTGTGTGTGTATATACACCTCAGTATTTATGTTCATATATCTATATATTGTTGTACACATATATGGATCTCCCTACATATCAAACTATCTCTCTATGTTTGTTTCTGTTCATATATATATATATATATATATATATATATATATATATATATATATATATATATATATATAGATACCAATTCTTGTCTCTTCCTTATTGTAAACTGGCTGTAAAGAAGGGTATGTTTTAGACAACATCCTCAAGCAATACAGTTGAGGTGCCTTACTGGTAAATTGCATAGGTTATGGTGTGTAAGATCCTGGGTTAAGATCTGCAAGGGCTGTTTATTTTGTTGCTAGGCAGAACAAGGACTGTTGGATACAGAGTGATTAAAGCAGTTTTGAGCGGGTTTGCACAGGTTTGACCAACAATAAGCGGTGCTAATGTATGGTTGAATAAATAGGCGCTTACACCATGTAGGCTTTGCTTACCAGTGCACAAATCTTCTTAGCATTTACATTTAAGCAATGCTTACATCAGCTAAGCATAGCTTAGCCTTGGTAACCAGTGATCACATTCCAGTCTGATAAAATAGCAGGGTAACGACATATTTAATAAGTGTACTTAATTCCCTGTACATAATATGCTTCTATGTGCTGTCATTACAATAGCAAGGGGTGTGAGTATACTGTATGGGACACCTGGATATACATTGATAGTACCACAATCTGTTCTCTTTGGATTTGTTTCATACATGGATAGTATCCAATGTTATATGCAGTCACACTTGCTTGTTACACCAGCTACAGTGCACTGGTTGACAGGAATAGTTTAACTCATATTGTTTAGAGTTTCTGTGATTTAAAATCATATTGTACTTATTTTACTGCCTGCACTTTAACAAAGTCGTTTTTGTGCTTAAATTACCTATTTAACTGTTGTAGGCTATACACTCAAATGTGATAGCTATTTCTGTGCATTTAAAGTGTTTTTTTTATTGTATCTGCTTTATTTTCTTTAAAAAACAAACAAAAAAATCAAAAAACAAAAAAAAAACACTTGTTTTCCCACCTTTCTAAGTTAGTATAGTCCAGTTTTCAGGTTAGTGCTGAATTCAGGGCTGTGTTACAAGTTTCTGTGTTTGCCCATACCTTACTTGGATAGAAGGAAGTTTCTCTGTTCACCTGTGAGAGAGGGGAGCTTTGAGCAGCCTATCTGTCCCCTGAGGAGAGGTTTCTGCCCAGACATTAGTAGTTTATTGGCCATTTTGGGCTAATTTCTATCTCTTTCATTTCCCTGCTATAAAACCCGCATTTGCGCGGTTTTGCACAACGGGCAGTGCCGGTTTGCTAGGGAATAACTATTCCCGACTCCACAAAGTCTACTCTTCAATTTTTCCCTTGGAACTAGACAAACTTTCAACTAAAGCACTAAAACCATTCACTTCTCAGCTGGGCACTTGCTCTAAACTCATAGCAAGCACTAATAAACCTTAGCACTAGACCCCCTCTCAATACTGTAGAGAAGGACAAGGCTCTCTATTCGGCCTTACCAGCCAATCAGTAAAACAGTTCACTGTACCTATCCAGGCATGTCCAAAGGGCAGTTTCAGGTGTACTCTCTGGTCCAACTGGTGAATCTGGGCATTTTGAGGCAGTGTTACAACTGCCTCATGTACACAGACTACCCTCTCCTCCTACCATCAAACACTAATACATGTGAGAGATGCAATTATACAGCCAAACTGGAGGCTAAGCTCTCTCAACCCAAGACTGGACCAGACAGTCAAGAGGAGAAGGGAACTACTTGCATCACACCACCAGTCTCACATAGACCTATGATACCAGCACCGGCAAAAAACACACATAAATACACGGAGACATACTCGGAGCTCTAAATAAAAATTTGCAAAAGCAATAGAGACCTGCAAAGCAGACACCCAAGCAACCTCTACCCCCCAACACAAACCATGAAACACATACTTCACAAAACCAGCGTGCCACGCAATCACAGCCCTTAAGGCAAAATAACATACCCAACACACTAGTAATAGGTGACTCTATAGTCAGGCACACTGACATCTCACTCACTAGGCTGAACAAGGAGAAGGTTACTGTTACTGCCTGTCGGGTGCCAGGACTCGCCACATAACACAAGCACTCAGGTCACTCCAGAACAAGTACAAATACGACTCTGTCATTGTCCATGTTGGTGTGAATGACCTGAGCCATACATCCCTGGGCTACATGAAAAGAGACATGGAAGAGCTCTCTGATCACATAACCCAGGCCAGTATGACCATAAACTTGAGTAGCATCCTGCCCTCACCAAGAATGATACCACGGTATAAAGAAAAAAATATCAATTTCAACAATTGGCTAAGCTTCTGGTGTAATTCAAAGGTGATCCAGTGTCTGTCAGCCTGGGATGACATGCTCGACAAGCCACACTGCTTCGCTAGAGATGGCTTGCACCTGTCACCCTTAGGCTTTTGAATACTGGCCAAGGCTCTTGCCACCCCCATAGTGCCTTTTTAAGGCAAGGCTCAAAAGACAAACTCACTGCCATAAATAGCACAAGTAACAAAAAACTGAGGGTAATGCTGCTCAATGACAGAAGTCTAAACCTCAAAATGCACACACTCGAGGCACTCCTCAGACTGGAGAAAATCAATATGTGTGCAGTAACAGAAACCTGGTTTAAGGCTCCAGACAGCACCCCAGCACTACCAGGCTACAACTCATACCATACATTTCAGCCACAAAACTCGGACCGAAATACAAAATGTGGGGGCATATCCATATTTATCAAGGATACCCACACCTCCAGGTTAGTAGCACAGCATGATGCTTCAGAGATCATCCACGTGCCACTAACAATGGGCAAAACTGCTATTCAAATTGTAGCTTGCTACAGATCACCCACCATTTCCTAGGACCCCCATTCAGCATTTCTGGAAACACTGGGAAACATAAAGGTCCTACCAAACACCCTGATATTGGGTTATTGCAATTACCCAAACATTAACTGGGAGAACTACTCAAGTACTAACTCCCTTGCCCAACATTTCCTAGAATTTATAACCTCAAATGCCCTGGATCAACTAATCAACACCCCCAATGGAGGTGACAACATATTGGACCTGGTCATCACCAACATGGGCGACCGATGTTCCACACCGGAGGTCAACCCCTTGCTGGTTAGATCTGACCTTAAACTAATCACTCTGGATATCCACATTCCTCCCCCACCTCCAGTCAAAGACACCACCATGAAAAACTTTTCAAAAGCAAACTTCACGTTACTTAAGACCAAGGTGGAAAATTTCAAATCCCCCATGCTAAAGGATAACACTGCCCAAGCTGCAAAATCTTTTACTAATGCACTCTATGGGCACCTACAAGAATACATGGATCATGTCATCCCAAGCAAAACCAAGACTCACTCCTTGAAGAAAAGGAAACCAGTCTGGTGAACCCCTGCCATAAACAAGCTATACAATGGAAGGAGGAAACTAGTACAGAAAAGAGTAAAATCCCAAAAAGGTAAGACATCCCTGATCAGTATCAGCAAGAAACTACAATCCCTCATAAAATCATCCAAAGCTAGCTTCAAAAGAAAAATTGCCAAGGACTCCAAAGATAACCGCAAGGCATTCTTTAGCTATGTCAAGAATCTAAGTGGCAATTTTCTCAGATCTGCTCGGAGTTAGTGCAGAATGGCACAAAATACACTGAACTGACCTATATCACTAACATTCTTGCAGGCAGGTTCAGTGCAAATTTCACCCCCTCTCACCCCCAAAAGGGCCCATAATCATACCAGAAGAATGTAGTGCCCCTGAAATCACAGACATTCAGATTAAAACAGCCCTCTCCAAAGCAAAAAACACAGCATCAATGGGACTGGTCGGTGTCCCAGGCTGCATCCTACATGAGCTCAAAGATGAACTAACCCCTCACCTAAACACACTGCTCAAACTCAGCCTCTCCACAGGCTATGTGCCCATAGAGTGGTGCACAGCAATGTTTATTCTGCTCCACAAAGGTGAAACCACAACAGACCCTGGGAACTATCACCCTATAAGCCTGACTAGCTTGGTCTGCAAGGCTATGGAGCGCATCATTATGGATCTCAGTAACAGAGACATAGGGAACCTCCAAACACTGGACCCTACCCAGTTCGGCTTTGTTAAGGGCAGATCATGCCTCCTAAACCTGGTGGACTTCTTTGAGACAGTTACCAAGGCTATAGATGAGGGAAAGGTCATCCACACAGCCTACCTAGACCTCACAATGGCCTTTGACACCATTCCCCATTCTGGTATTATAGACAAGATCACCAGCCTGAACATAAACCCCTACATCACGAGATGGGTTGCCAAATGGCTCATGGACAGAACCCACATGGTAAGAGTTGTGGGAGCTAGGTTTGACTTTAAACCAGTTACAAGTCACATTCCCCAGGGCTCAGTCTTAGGACCCCTCCTGTTCGGCATATACTTTTCAGAGGTACAGGCAAGCACAGGAGGTCTATGGCTGACCAAGTTCACAGATGACTGCAAACTAGGGGTTATAATTGACTCTCTGGCTGACAAAGATATCCTCCAAAAGGGCCTCACTGAGACAGATACCTGGTGTCAAAACCATGGCCTCAAGCTAAATGCCAAAAAGTGCATAGTCATCCCCTTTGGAAAAAAAAAATATCCACAAACTACCACATAGGTAGTAGCCCCCTAAATATGGAAGACATAATAAGAGATCTGGGGACCCGAGTAGATAGTAATCTCTCATTTGATAATCACATTGCCAAAGTGGTTAGAAAATCCTTCTATGTGGCTCACCTAATCACAAAATGGTTTGGATCCAGATCAAAAGAGGTCATTGTGCCCCTCTATGCATCACTCATCAGACCCACCATAAAGTACAACACCCCATTTGGGATGCACCTTTCAAGACACCTGCAACAGCTAGAAAGACCACAGAAGTAACTCACCAAGAGGATCACTGGCCTCAAACAGATGCCCTATGCAGCTCAACTGAAGAAACTCCAGCTTTACTCAGTTGCATACCGCCTACTCAGAGGTCATCTATGCCTGACATACAAGGCCATGTCCAACCCAGAATTGATGGACATGCTCCACCTAAAGAAAACCATATCCCCTCAAGCCACACCCTCTAGGGATCTAAACCTTATCTCAACAATAAATAGGATGTGCTGGAGGAAATAGATTCCTGTCCCAGACACTTCCCATGCTCTAGAACAAGATTCCAATCTGCATTAAGCAGAGCTCCTCGCTAACACTCTTTAAGAGAAACCTTGACAAGTGGATGGGAAATAGAATGTTTACCCCGGGGATCACATCAATGGCTCTGCTGGACAGAAGCACATAGAACTAATATAAGGGGGTGGCGAAAGCCAACACAATTCCGACTAGGCTTATAAATGCCTTCGGGCAGATAGCCTAGTGCCTACCTATGAACCTATGAATCTTTATGGTATCATTATGACTTTTAACAGTGCTTTTTCAAGTAAGAGTAGATTGCAGATTGTAGTACTGGAACCATACACCCTTGCATGCAAAGCTGGACTCTGAGTACTGAGTATCTTGTTCTTGGTGTTTGAGCTGTATGTTTATATGTATCTCCTATTGGATATTGATAGGATATGTTGATATTAACTGTAGACTACTATGTTCTTTGGACATGTCATTGGGGACTGCTGTCATGTAATAATGGCATACCTTTCAGTTTCAGACATGTATCTTTCAATACATTAATCCTAATGCATAACCTGTTGGCTATCAACTTTTTGTCTGTCCTCTGAACAGATGTGCAGATATTAGGGATTGCTACGGCCATACCACTATGTAGGTGCCCACATTGTATTGAGCTGTGGGCCTGGACACTGCTGCTAGTTACGACATATGGGACATTCCTTAATGTGGGCCTTGCCCTATTTCCTTGTCTGTGTGAGGGACATTACAGAGGTGGTGGCCCACAGATTCACATACAGTTTGTGGCAATACATCACAGCACAGGACATGGGGAGACAGCCAACCAACATGTGGGACATATCTCCAGATTTGTGAACATAGTCTATGTCATCAGTGCTTTTATACACATGGTGGATTGATAGATTGACAGGGTTTGTGTGGACATGCATTTAGTGTCTGACATCATGACTCACAGTGATATGTCTCTGACATACCTCTCCACTGTCACACTCTCTACAAACTGGCCACATGTCTGCCTGTCATGTTTTGTGCATTCACCAGACAGTTGGTGTCCTTAGTAAATCAGTTGTGGACTCTGGGGAATGCAGTCAGTAAATCCTCACATCTATTGATATTACTGAATTCATATTCCTCATAAAGGATGTTACAACAAACCCAGTGACATCTGCAACTGTCTCAATGTATGACAGCAGTATGTCCAATCTACCCCTGTGTTTGTGCCTCTATTCCCATCTAGTGATACAGGGGTTGATGCTGAGCTTAGTGAGTGGGGAATGTTATCAAAGGCTTTGGCAAGATCAATGTAGGCTGTAGGTGTCACCTTGCCTTCATCCACAGCTCAGGTGACCGGCTGCAAGAGGTCAACTAGGTTGAATGAGCAGATATGACCTACCCTTCACAAAGGTAAACTGCGTGGGATCCTGAGTCTGCAGATTCCCATATCCCTGTTTATTAGGTGCATGATGATACATAGCTTTGTATAACAGACTTGTCAGGCAGTTGGGGCGGTATTTCCCAGGGTCTGTAGTTACACCTCATTTGTGGGGAGGGGTGACTGTAGCAGTGCACAATTCAGAAGTGACAAAGCCTGAGGTGTGGCTGTGCTTTAACAGGGCACATAGGTAAGGTGTTAGGTCACTCTGTAGTTCATGCAGAGCACAGCCAGGGATAGTCTCGGGTCCCATAGAGGCTGTATACTTGGCCTTGGACAGTGCTGTTGTAACCTGTGCTGCAGTAATACTGGGTGTCTGGTGGTGTACTGGTATTGTGATTGGTCCTTTGGGGAGAGTGAGGAGTACTGTTTGCACTCAAGATGACAGCAAGTATATTGGCATTATTTGTTGGCTCAGTCTGAGAGACACCATTGTCTAGTTGCTCAGCACAATTCTTGGTATTGCCATAGAAATTCTTTACATAACTGTATGAGGCCTTGTGGTTGTCTTTACTATGTGCTCCAAGTCTGTTCTTACAGCTAACATTGTAGTATTTGATGAGGGATCTCAACTATTCATTGAGCCTGATAAGGGTTTATTTCCTGTCTGTCTTGGGACTTCACCTTATTCCACATCAGTTCTCTCCTTCTGTTGTACAGTTTCTTTATGGCAGGGGACCACCAGATCAGCTTCCTATTTTGGAGGTGAGGGCCCTTGTTGTATTGGGTAAGGTGGTATCCATGCATTTGTGTACGTGTTCATAGTGCATTGTTGATTGATTCAGCTGTCATGCAACTAGTCTCCATTTGCATGGCTGACATGAGGTTAGCCACCTCTGCTTTTATGAGGCCATAGTTAGCTTTGGAAAGGCTTTTCATGGTGGCTACCTGTGCAGTGGGGTTAGGATGGTTGTGGATTTCCAAAGGTGATTACTTTGTCTTCAGATATAACAAGTGAGGTGTTGACTATTGGTGTAGAGCAACAGTTGCTCATGTTAGGAAGGACCAGGTCGATGTGATGGGCATGTGCATTGGCACATGAGCAGCTTTCCCACTTAATGGTGGGGTAGTTGAAGTCAACCAGTATGACAGTGTTAGGGTGGACACTAATAGTCTCCAGGGTGCTTATGGACATGGAGTTTGAGTCTTGGGAAATGTATGGGGACCTATCGCAGCCTACAACCTGAACCACTGTCTTAACCAATGTCAGCTATGCCTGCAGGATCTGTAATGCATAATGTTTGTCTACCACACTGGAGGTGTGGCTGGTACTGCAGGGCTGCTTCCTGCTGCCTTTATACAGCTCTCTGTTACAGCACAGATGTCATTTTCCCCATTTTAAGGAATACTTGCAGTGAGTGAGTTTCCTGATTTAGAATTCCAGTGTGCAGCAGTATGCCCTCTGATTGCCATGTCTTTGTAGCTGTCATATATTTATGTATATTTATGTATACATATAGTCATATATATGTGTATGCATTTATTAACCTTTATATATATATATATATATATATATATATATATATATATATATATATATGTATGTATGTATGCATATATGTGGATATGAATGTGTATGCATCTCTCTCTCTCTCTCTCTCTCTATATATATATATATATATATATATATATATATATATATATATATATATATTTGTCCACATATATGCATCTCCATACATATATACATGTATATATAGACTACCTGACTGATTCAACAGACTCCTTTCCCTGCTGTTGGATGACTGTACTAACTGATATGTTTGGGATGTCATCACTATTTTGAAGGGCTCAGATGGTGTAATGGTACATTGCTTTAAGCATAGTTTACAAGGCCCTGGGTCCAGGACTTGGCAGGCTTTATTATTTTGTTGCAAGGCAGAACAATTCAGCTGTGGAGGATGGGATATGGGCAATAATTACAAGAGGTCTAGTTTGGGCCCCTTCACTCTCATTTACCCAGCCTTTGGTCAGATTTCTTGCAGTAAGAGTTCAGAGTGTAGATCCAATGTTCGAATAAACTACATACATACACATCTCTCTCTCTCTCTCTCTTATATATATATATATCTATATATATATATATATATATATATATATATATATATATATATATATAAAAACCAATCCAGCACTCGGAAATAAAAAACAAACAGCCATAGTGGGAAGAAGTTTATTAGGCTTGCCTGCCCAACACAGACCGGTGACCGGTTTCGCTCAAAGCGTCATCAGTGTGCAACATTATCGGGCTAAGCCCGAATTTAAATATATGTTGCAAACTTCCAGCTTACAAAATTTAAAGATACATACACACAAATCTGTCCCTAACGGTAATAACCTAATGCATTACTATATATTATATTTACAATACTAGTATAGACATTTGCATTGCTAAAAACAGACAGTCTCTCTAATCAGAGCTACTAGTATAATATACCTGTCTAAAAAAACAAAAAACAAATTGTGTATTAATAAATAAATAAATAAATAAATAGGTGAACCCTCCACCAAAAACTGCAACTGAGCCTATCCCTTGTCAAATGTAGAAACACAATAACAATTAATGATATTAAATGGTACCAAATATTTTATAACTTCCTTGCTGAATTATATACTTCTATATGTAACTGACCAAATTATGCTGTTAGCATATTTAGTATCTATTATATTTAACTATTATAATTCTGCTTGATTCTAAATATAATATGACCATTACATGTATTAATATATAATGCTACCTAAATCTACATTATAGCAACAAGGGTGGCTATATTATCCTACTTATATTACCAATGATCATTCAAGCCAGGTTTAAATAATGCCCCCAAATTCACTATCCACCTGCGCTCTTTTTCAGTTAATATATGATGTTTGGTTATCTTTAAATTTTGTAAGCTGGAAGTTTGCTATTTGGATTCCGAGCACCTTTTAATAGTACCGCACACTTTTAGTTTGGAGGAGTATATATATATGTATATATATATATATATATATATATATATATATATATATATATATATATATATACAGATATACATACATAAATATATATATATATATATATATATATATATATATATATATATATATATAGGTTCCCTTAATAATCCAGAAATCCTGAAATATCGAATTTCAGAATCTTGAGATCTTAAAGCCGAAACCTTAAAATCCCAAAACCCCAGAAGCATGAATTTAAAAATCGCGACTCCTACACTAACCAAACACCACACACATACACATGTACACACCTACCCTCCACACACAAACACAAACCTACACTACATACAAGCAGGGGGGCAAGTCCCCCTGCACCTACCCACACCCCTACTTAAATATACTACCTCCAAGGTCGCACTACACAGACAAATACATGTAAACACCACCATACAAGCTACATTCTCCTCGCACACACACATCACTGTAACAAAACACACTGACACACACTAAAGCCCCTAATCAAAACCCTTAAACATAAATATATATATATATATATATATATACATACATATATATATATATATATATACACACACACACACACACACATCCACATATATATATATATATATATATATATATATATATATACACACACACACACACACACACACACACACACACACACACACACACACACACACACACACACACACACACACACACACACACACATATATGTATACATGTATATATATATACATATATAGATATATATATATATATATATATATCTATATATGTATATATATATATAGAGAGAGAGAGAGAGATGTCTACATATATAAATATATAAGTATATATATATATATATATTTATATAAATACATTTTCCCTGCTGTTGAATGACTGTGCTGCATGATATGTTTGAGGAAACATCAGACATAGCTAAAGCTCAGATGGTTTAGTGGTAATTTGCTGTGGCTATGGTGTGCAGGGTCCTGGGTTCAAGGGCTGATTATTTTGTTGCTGGGCAGAACAAGGGCTGTTGGACACAGAGTGATTAAAGCACTTTTAAGCAGCTGTAAGCAGGTTGGTGCAAGTTTGTGCAGCGGTAAGCAATGCTAACTTACAGTTAAATATGCTTACAGACAGTTAACCTTAACATTGCTTAATCTGTGTAGGCTTAATCCCACTTACTACTGCTTAAAAGTGTTTACTTCTGCTTACCCCTGTGCTCATTTCTTTAAAAGACAAGAAAAAAGGGTGATAGGAAAGTGGTGAAAAAGTGGGCACACAGAGGGAAAGACAACAGGGAAAGTAGCTAGGGATGTGCAGGATGGGTGTAGGGAAGGTCCATAGCTTTCTATTTCTTCTACAGTAACAGCTGTGCATATATACTGCATTTCTATGTATATTTTGACACTTAAACCCCTGAGAGAGGTGTGAGGACAATAATTGTGAAGCCAATTAGACCAGATTACATGTGTCCAGTGGACATGTGTGCAAAATGGACAGCTGTGTATGGGGTGAATTTTTTTTGGGAACAGATTGCCCTTTAAGGTGAGAGTGGGATGTTGGGGAAGGATAATAGGTATATTTGGGGAGGTAGGTTGAGTAGGAAGGCAGAAAAGACAGACAAGACAGCATACAGGGGTGGTATATAACACATGTGGGGGATAAACACCTTGGACAGGGAGGGGTGTTTGGAAATTTTGGAAGCTAATGAGTCCCCAAATGGAAACAGTGGGACTGAGGTCCCCACCCATGGGCAGTCACCACTGCACCTTCACAGCCCTGAAGGTGGCTGTGCTGGGGGCTTAGCAGGAAGGGCAGTGTGACCCTCTAATTGTGCCATGTGGTCTACAAGCTGGCATAGCAGATTTCCAAACTCCTTTCAGAACACGCTACACACCAATCCCCGGACCTGGCTTTGGGTGACAGTATCTTGTCCACTCCCACTCCCCTGAGGCAGTTCTACCCGAAGGTGGTGTAGGACCAGCAGATGAGGAGGTTCCAGGGTGGGTCCCAGACATGCTGCGGCCCAGTGTCATGGCCAGATGAGTTGGGAGAGGTGGGTCCACTGGCATCGACCTTTCCAAACATGCTATGGTTTTGCAGTTTTAGAACATATGTGCATTAGTAATAGTCAACACAATCCAGGATTAGTTATAACAGCATGCATAAATATTCCCATTAACCCAAAACAACAGATTTAGAACAGTTGCATAGCAAACAGAAGACATGCATATATGTTACCACAGTGGCCATTACAATGGCATGCAGATTACATTGATAGCAACAGGCCATCAATGATAGTGTTTCATCATGGAACATTAATAGAAACACATTTCAATATTTGTCGAACAATAGGACATATGTGCCAACAGTAGGTTTGGTGTAAAACATACCCATTGATTTGTTTGTTTAGATTATTTTTGCAAATATGGTGGGGGGGGGGGAGATGTCAATTAACAACTTGTATATCCTTGCTGTACTCACAACTTTAATGATCATTGCTCTAATCTTTACTCTACAGGTATTATTACAATATCCTATGGCCTTGGTTTGGCCAGTTGTATATGTGTACACAGTGTATAATTCAGCCTTCTTATAGCTACGTTCTACTTTTCTTACCTGAAAGATTTGTGAGGGGAATGTTTTTTAACACTACCTGAGTGTTTCTACACATATTCCAGAAATCCTTGTTAAAATTATGCATACGGCTTACTACCACTCCCGGGATTTGAACCATGGCTGTGTCTGCTAAAAGCACACCAAATTGTGTTTCATCAGAGTGAGCTATTTAGAAACTGCTGTCTTTTTTTCAGTGTTGTTTTTCTAAGTCTCTCGTGGTTTTACAAGCTGACCTTGTAATTACAACATTCTTATACAGACACTCCTGAGCATATTTATTATGTAGCACAGTGTGGGAAACAGTTGTTAACACAACATTACTATTCAGATATCAGATCTTGGTGAATGCAACATGTCAGGCCATACAATATCAGAGTAAACACAACCAGTCCAGGATTTAGACCTTTATTACCAGGCAGTTACAGTTCTCTTACATGGAAGACATGTGGGGGAATGTTTGTTAACACTACCTGACTGTTTCTACACATATTCCCCAAATCCTAGTCAAAATTATGCATACAGCTTACTACCACTCCCGGGATTCAAACCATGGCTGTGTCTGATAAAAATACAACAATTTGCATATCATCAACGTGAGCTGTTGAGCAACTGCTGTCTTTTTCTTCCATCTTTTCTGTATAAGTCTCTCTTGGTTGTACAATCTGACCTTGTAATTACAACATTCTTATACAGACATTCTAGAGATATTTTTATGTAGCACAGTGTGGGAAACAGGGGTAACACAACATTACTATTCAGATATCAGACCTTGGTGAATGCAACATGTCAAGCCATACAATACCAGAGTAAACACAACCAGTCTAGGATTTAGAACTTTACTGTCAGGCAGTTACACTTTTATTTAAATATAACCTATATGGGACTATTACTGTCATATTGTCTGGTTTATTCAGTACAAACCATACACTTTTTTTTTTACTGCCAGGTTATATTTTACTCCTTTATATTTATTTAGTATGACTACTTCAAGCAGGATTGTTACTCACCAGCCTGGCAATGCAGCCTTTGCAACATGCTGGCATGGGCTTCCTGGTTCACAACCCGCTCAGCTGGAGCTGTAATTAAAATAAAAAAAAAAAACATTTATGCATACCTATCCATCACATACACAGGCTGAACTTTGGTAAACAGTTATTGCTATGAATACTTACACACTACTGGGACATCACCCCTCTCTCTTGCTTCTTGGACCCACTATTCCAAGAGCTCCCTCTTCCTCCGTTTCAAGTTTGCATAGTGGTGCTGGACCTGCTCACCAGTCCGCTGGATATCAGTGGCACTGGTGTGATCATGGGCAAGAATTTCACAGGCTTCTGCTTTATATTGGGAGCCCTGGTACTGGACCTGGGGCAGCCTCACATCATGTTTTTTTACGAGGAGTCCTATCATGACCTTGGAATCCTGTATGCCCCAGCGCTGCACCTGAAAGTACATGCCCTCTATAACACCTGCCATACTGCCTATAGTGGAAAGATGCAATCAGTTATGAGCTGTATTCCCACCTGTGGGGTTTAAATATGGCCAATTTCCCACCCTTTGCCATGATTGGACAGTTTTGAAAATGCTGAGCTAAACTAAGCTACTGACAAACCTGCTTAGCTAAAGTTGGCAGTGCTTAAAGGGGCAGGTTCAGCACTGGTTACCAATGGGCAAATCTGCTTAGCTGAGCTATTCATGCTTAGTATTCATATGTACACAATGCTTACGCCAGGAGTTTAAATCTCAAAATGCAAGCGCTCGAAGCACTCCTCAGTATGGAGAACATTGACATCTGTGCAGTAACTGAAACCTGGTTCAAGGCTCCACAGAGCACCCCAGCACTACTGGGCTACAACTCATACCACACATTTTGATCACAGAGCATGGACTGAAACACAAAAGGAGGGGGTGTATCCATATTCATCAAAGATACCTACACCTCCAGGTTAGTGGCGCAGCATGATACCTCTGAGATCATCCATGTGCAACTAACATCGGGCAAATCTGCAATGCAAATTGTGGTCTGCTACAGATCACCCAACATGACCCAGGACCACCACTCTGCCTTTCTGGAGACAATGGAAAACATGAAGGTCCTACCGAACACCCTGATATTGGGCAATTTCAATTACCCTACCTTTAACTGGGAAAACTACTCAAGTACAAACTCCCAGGTCCAGCGCTTCCTGGAATTTATCAACTCAAATGCCCTGGATCAGCTGCTAAACTCCCCTACCAGAGGTGAAAACATATTGGGCCTGGTCATCACCAACATAGGCGACAGGTGTTCCACACCGGAGGTCAACCCATCACTGGTTATATCAGACCATAAACTAATCACTCTGGAAGTCCACACCACACGACCACCCCCAACCAAGGAAACCACAGTGAAAAACTTTTCTATAGCAAACTTCACCTTACTTAAGACAGAGGTGGTAAGTTTCACAGCCCCCACGCTAAAGGATCAGTATCCAAGATGCAGGCACCTTTACAAATACACTCTATGAGCACCAACAAGGATGCATGGATCGTGCTATCCCTAGCAAAACCAAGACTCACTCCCCTAAGAGAAGGGAACCAGTCTGGTGGACCCCTACCATAAACAGGCTATACAATAGAAGTAGGAAACTAGTTCAGAAAAAAAGCAAATCCCAAGAAGGAAAGACATCCCTGATCAGTATCAGTAAGAAACTAAGGTCCCTCATAAAATCATCCAAGGCTAACTTCGAAAGAAAAATAGCCAAGGATTCAAAAGATAACCACAAGGCCTTCTTTAGCTATGTCAAGAATCTAAGTGGCAACTCACAGATATGCTCTGAGCTAGTGCAAAATAGCACAAAATATAGTGACCCTACTGATATTGCCAACATTCTGGCAGATAGATTCAGTGCAAACTTCACCCCCCTCTCACCCCCAAAAGGGCTCACAACAATACTGGAAAAGTGTAGTGTCCCGGAAATCACAGACGCACAGGTGAAAACAGCCCTTTCAAAAGCAAAAAGCACAGCGCCAATGGGGCCAGATGGTGTCCCAGGCTGCGTCTTACATGAACTACAGAATGAACTAACCCCCCAGCTAAACACACTGTTCAACCTCAGCCTCTCCACAGGCTACATGTTCATAGAATGGTGCACAGCAATGGTTATTCCACTCCATAAAGGAGGGGCCACAACTGACCCTGGTAACTATCACCCCATAAGCCTGACTAGCCTGGTCTGCAAGGCTATGGAGCGCATCATTATGGAACTCATTAACAAAGACATTGGGAACCTCCAAACACTTGACCCAACCCAGTTCAGCTTTGTTAAGGGCAGATCATGCCTACTAAACCTGGTTGACTTCTTTGAGACAGTCACCAAGGCCATAGACAAGAGAAAGGTGGTTCACACAGCCTACCTTGACCTCGCCAAGGCTTCTGACACCATTCCCCACTTGAGAAATATAGAAAAACTCACAAGCCTGAACATAAACCCCTACATCATGAGATGGCTTGCCAACTGGCTTACAGACAGAACTCACACGGTAAGAATTGCGGGCTTCAGGTCCGACTCTAAACCAGTCACAAGTGGTGTCCCAAAAGGTTCAGTCCTGGGACCCCTATTTTTCAGCATATACTTCTCAGAAGTACAGGCAAGCACAGGAGGACTATGGCTAACCAAGTTCACCAATGACTGCAAACTAGGAGCCATAATTGACTCTCCAGCTGTCACGGACATTCTCCACAAGGGCCTTACTGAGACGGACACCTGGTGTCAAAGTCATGGTCTCAAGCTAAATGCCAAAAACTGCATAGTCATCCTGTTTGGGAAAAACAAAACAACCATGAATTACCACATAGGTGGCAGCTCCCTTAATAAAGAAGAGGTAATAAGAGATCTGGGGACCCAGGTAGATAGTAATCTCTCCTTTGACAATCATATTGCCAAAGTAGTTAGGAAATCCTTCTATGTAGTCCATCTAATTACTCAAAGGTTCGCGTCTAGAAATAAAGAGGTTATAGTGCCCCTCTACTCGTCACTCATCAGACCCATCATAGAGTACAATGCCCCATTTGGGTTGAACCTCACAAGACACTTCCAACAGCTGGAACGACCACAAAAGTACCTCACCGAGAGGATTACTGGCCTCAAATATATGTCCTATGCAGCCCGACTGGAAAAACTCTGGCTGTACTCAATGACATATTGCTTACTCAGAGGTGATCTCTGCCTGACTTACAAAGCCATGTCCAACTCAGAATTGATGGACATGCTCCAACTAAAGAAATCCAAGTCACTGCGAGCCACTCGCTCTAGTGAGCTAAACCTTGCCACAACAATAAATAGAACATGCTGGAGGGATAGATTCCTGTCACAGAGACTCCCCATGCTTTGGAACAAAATTCCTAACTACATTAGGCAGAACCCCTCACTAACACTCTTCAAGAGAAACCTTGACGAGTGGATGGGTAACAGAAAATACACACCTGGGATCACTTAATTGGCTCTTCTTGACAGAGGCTCAGTTAATTAATCAATGGGGTGGCAAAAGCTGACACACTTTGACTAGGCTTATAAATGCTCTCGGGCAGATAGCCTAGTACCTTCCTATGAACCTATGAACACCCAGTCAGCACAGCTGTGCAATGGTTAGTATTGCTAATGTTTTATTATATTGGATTACCACCTGTATGGGATTGATTCATAATTCATTACATAATATAGATTTATTTACCTTCCCTGACATCCCCCAATGCTCTGTAATTAATTTATTCTTGTGTGACTATACTGTATGGGGCACTTGTATTTATATGAGGGTTTCACTACTTTATTACACTGATACCTCACATCTAGGCCTAATGCACTACTCTGGTTGAGAAAAATAAGTTACTTCCTACATAAATATACAAATAAATTAAAATTGTAATGTTTACACATACAAAATGGAAATGGTTTTGAGGAGGCTCGAACCGTGAATGACTACATACACGGTGTACGCTCGAACCACTACACTATTACACTCATGCTTATGCTGGATGTCTATTGGTTTTTAACTTATCCTGCCATTTCAGCTGGGCTAAGAGTAGCTAAGCAACGAGCACACTGGCACAGCTACGCTTAAACTTTATTGCATATGTCAAAAAAAAACTGTTGTGTTTTTTAATTTGTATCCTTCAGAATATCCATGATAATGCTGAACCTGTTATTCTGTCAACTTTCTGGCTTTGTAGGGATGATTGTCCCTAATGGCTTTTTCCAGATTCCTTACTCTGATGGGCCGGGAGGTGTGTGCTATGTGCTTATGCTAAACCTGTTATTCTATCAACCTTATGGCTTTATATTTGGCTTTGTCCAGATTTCTTACCCTTACAGGTTGGGGGTGTTATGAACATTCTCACTCATTTTAAATTGCCATACGACAATTCTAGTGTGCAGGGGGCATGTGTGAGAGTACTGCTCTTAGACACACACCCTGCACTCGTACACAGAACTGTGCCTGTTTTGCAGCATGGCAGCATGTCTCCATGAATATGCATGGCGTGCTGCTGTGCTGCATAGGAACGGTTCCTCAAGCTATTCCTGCATGGAAGTTTACTGAATCCCGGGGTTTATCTTCCTTGATTTTAGCATTCCTTCAAAAATATCAACTCATTTGTTCTTCAAATAGTTCTGCAATAACGTGTACTCTTCAAAAAACATATTTATCTTTACTTGGATGTTTCCTGTCCTCATATTCCCTTGCAATCTTGTTCAGTTCTGCTACAAATATTTTAATTCTAGCATATACCGTCTACAAATCACTTACAATTTGTCCACCAAACACAGCAATTATGTGCACTCTCTTTTCAACTTATAATCTTCTAAAAGTGAAATAACTTGCTTCTTTCTATTAGTTCCAGGCACACTTTACATGATATTCTGAAAACTACAGATATTAGACTTCTTCATCCCTTGGTACATTCTTACACTCTAGTCATCTACTTTTGTTCTTGTCTTTTCCTTATGCACCCAAGGACATAGATATGTTTATCTCATACCATCAATATTCTTCTCTGTAATAACTTACACACTCTCATAAACCCACTATCTGACACACAAGCTAACTGCTCTGAGCTTAACTCAACATAATGCTTCACTAAATTACAAATTACAGTCCTAGTACTAGTTTTATAGGGAAACATAACTGTCCAGACAATTGTGTATGTACGGGGCACTGCTAACCACCAGTGCATGGTGACAGATCTACGCAAATGTGCCTAATTTATAGAAGCAGACATGAAAGTGAAATCTAACTCCTAAGCCCTTGGGGCAATAAAATGACTACATGTAGAGCCCCTTTGGAGTGCTTTACAGCTCAGATAGATCAGTCAAACACTTTGCACTACAAAATGGAGGACATTAGTCCAGTAATGTAAAAAGTACAGCAAAAAAGGACCCTGAAGTGCAATGCAACAGCAAACAACTTATTCCCTAGATAAATCACCCCTCTACAATGTGATTACAATACTTACAGCTGAAGTACCAAACATTTATGGAAAAAAGGAGATTTGTAGCAAAAATACACTTTAAATGCTCATAACATTTCAAAATACAAGCAGCAATTACCTAAAAAGTGAAAAAGAAGTGCAATATAGTCTTAGAACTTATCTTTTCCTGGATGTCACTGAATTCAGAGGAAACCCATCTTGAAGGTTAGGCCAGCAGTGATGGTTTTCTGAGTTTTGTGGAAATATGAGTTTTTGCCTTCAGCCACATTAGGTTGCTACTGTCACTATCCTCCTTGCAGATGGCATTATGAAGATAATATGAAGACAGTTATTTTCATATGTTGAACAGGTTACAGAGCTGAACATACACCATATGAGATGTTGTAATTGTAAGCAATGGTATGAAACATAGGGAGAAAGTACAGCAGTTAAAGGAATTACTCAGGGGTCTAGCATCCCAAGAAGAGGAGGAAATATGTGGAGTTGAAGAAGAAAGGCAGTGCCTCAAAACAACATGTGTGAAAGCTACAGAAGAGATATGTAGCCAAGATATGCATGGAAATAATGTACATAAGAAAAGCTGGTGGTGGAATGCAGAAGTCCAGGAAGTCTTCAAAAGAAAGTAGGTGTGCAGTAAAAAGTGGGAGATAGAAAAGACCAACCAGAATAGGAACGAATACGTTTTGGCTAACAAAGACGCTAAGAAAGGGGTTACCATAGCAAAGAGCAGGGCATCAGTGGCACTCTACTAGCTTGGAAAGAGACTCAGTAGGTGGCACAAAGAAGCTATATCAGGTTGCAAGGCAATGACAGAAAGATAAAGAACATAGTCAGAGCCTCTTCATAAGGGATGTCAGCAACAACCTGCTCACCAGTCCACAGGACATCAAAGGCAGATGGAAAGAGTACTTCTAGTAGCTTCTGAATTAAGAAAATTCCACAGAAGCCCTACTGCCCCAAACACAGTCTACAATGAGAGAAGAAGAGGATCTCACCATAGAAGTAAGAGCAGCACTAAAGAAAAAGAAGTCAGGGAAAGCAGCAGGCTCAGATGAGGTCACAGCAGATATGATAAAGATGCTGGCTGAGATAGGGAAGAAATAGCTCATAAAGGTACTCATAGCAGTATGGAGAGAAAGACATACCCCAGATGACTGGAGAACAAGCATACTAGTGCCAGTATATAAGAACAAAGGAAACATTTACACCTCTGGGCAGTATAGAGGTACCAAACTCCTATCACATTGCATGAAAGTTCTGGAGATGGTGATTGAGGAACAGATATGCAGAGTAGTAAAATGTAAGATGGGAGATGAGCAGTTCAGATTTAGATCAGGATGCAGCACAACTGACTTGGCGTTTACAGTAAGATGGACAGCTGAAAAGAAGCTAGAGATGAGGAAAGGGTCCAACTGAGTATTCCTAGACTTGGAGAAAGCATATGACAAGGTCCAAATAAAGCTGATTTGGGCAGTAGTGGGGTGGTTTAAAGTTCCAGAAACATTGCTAGAATTAGCGTAGGCTATGTACAAGAACCAAATGCCTCAAAATCAAATACGAACTGAGTTTGGTCTTACTGAGGGGGTTCCCAGTGCAAGTGGGTGTACACCAGGGTTTAGCTTTGAGCCCACTGATGTTCATACTGGTGATGGACTACATCAGCTAACAGGTCAGAGGATATAAATCAATTAAGTTGCTGTATGCAGATGATGTGTCATTCCAGGCAGACTCTGAGCAAAAAGTTCAGCAAAGGATAGAGGAATGGAATGCAAAACTGAAGGCACATAGGATGAAACTAAGCCCAGATAAGACTGTGGTTTTGGCAGCAAATCAAAATTGGCAGGGAAAAATCAAAAGAAGCTGAGAACTGAGATAGAAGGTAAGATAGTGGAACAGGTTAATAGCCTCAAGTAACTGGGACTGGTGGTTGAGGAGAAGGGAAGTCAAAATGAAGTAGTCAAAGCTAGAATCAGAGGGGCTGCAGTCAACTGACATAGAGTCTCAGGTGTAGTCTATGACAGAAGAATGACAAAGAAGCTGAAAAGTAAGGTGTACAAGACAGTGCTGTGACCAGTACTACTGTATGGTACAAAAATCTGTGCAGTAAAGGCAGAGCAGATGAGGAAGCTAGAGGTGATGGAAATGAAGTGCCTGAGAAGGGTGGTAGGATGCACACTGGAGGATAGACGAAGGAATGAGGACATAAGAGCAGAAGCCAAAGTAACTACAATTGCAGAAAAGAGCAAAGAGAACAGATTATAGTGGTTCAGACACACGTGCAGAACAGCAGAAGACAATCTGGTGAAGAATATTTGGGACAGACAGGAAGAAAGTAAGAGGAAATGGGGATGTAAACAAAGAGGTAGATAGATTGTGTGACAGAGGTTCTGCGACAGTCAGGCATGAGTGTTGAAGAAGGCAGGAGTGTGGCATTGAATCGAGAGAGATGGCAACAGTTAACATGATAACCCAACCCCATGTAGAAAATGTGAAAAAGGGGGCTGATGATGATGATGATGTTATGAAACATGCTGTACACTAACTTAATTACTTGGTACTGTTTCCATAGTCCTGGTTTCCACTAGCATTAACATATTTGGCCATTCATGTGTTTCACAGCCATTCCCAAAATGCTCATATCTTTCCAGAAATTACTGCAGAACATTAGGTGTAATCAAGGTTTTGTATGTTAACAAGCATATTACTACTAATACTATGGCCACATTTGGACAATATCGCTAATACACACACATAAGGTGATTGTGGTAATGTGTTTTCATTTCAGTTCATGTTCATTGTACATTGATTATGGCACGTATGTGTCTGTTTCACATGTTGTGACATCCCCTACTATCCTGGGTCAGTAACTAAGGAGCTTCAATCCTCACTACTGTCACCAATTTGAGACTGTCACTTTAAACAGGAGTGATATTTCACAATTTTGTCTTAAGATCACAATAAGAACATGCTTTATAACCTGGGAGTGGACTGTATAATTCTGTACACCCCTAAAGTAACTCCTTAATATACACTCCAGAGCAATGTGTCAAGGTTTAAGACCTCTGATACACTCACATTTAAATAGATTGTACATCACACATACAGACACTTCTGGGAAAACCTGACACAGATTTCCAGTTGTGTCTCTTCCCCAAAATAATATGGTAATGCTGCCACCAATCAGAGTGTATTCATGCCCTTTTAAAGGGGTGTCTAAATATGAAAATTAGATATTAAAACCAATAGTAGCAAATGACCTCAGTAGTCAGGATTTTGGAGTGGACCAGAAAGATATCAAGGTAAGCATAAACACTCTCCAATCATTAAAGAAAACACTGACTGACCAGCCACAATGTAAGTTAATAAAAAATATTTAATAATGAGAAAAATAATTAAAACTGTAAACAGTAATTTCCGATCAACAAATAGAACTCAATCACCAGGAAAATGAAATCAATACTGTAGGAGAGAAATCCATCATTCAGAAAAACTCTGATCTAACTGATTAATTATAATCTTCCTATCTGACAAAAAATCACTGACCCTGATCTAAATTAAATTACTACAACAGAGCAAGGGCAGGCTTACAGATCTTGGTGAGTCCTTTTGGGTATCTACTGCACAGTACATCTGTGAATTGCAACAGGCTGTTATAACTGACAACTGACCACACAAAACAATACAGACTAGTTAACCAAAAAACAGCCAGCGATGCAAAAACAGTCCGTTTAATAGTGAGCGCTTTCAAAGGAGTCAGTGCGCCAACTTCTTCAGACAAAGATAGACAATGAAGCAAATGTTTAAATACATACACAATGAAAATATTCAATTATTCAATTATTCAGTGATTGGCTTTTACATAATTCAGCCCTACTATCCCTCTATTCAACATTTTGCAAACTGTCTTAGTATTAAAATCATACATTTCATCCACAATACCACTAACTATTCAAAAATTAATTGAAATTTAAGATTTTATAAAACTTAAACTTTGTTTAAATACATAAAATTGCATTAAAAAGTACATAAGAAAATGTACATAAAAAATCAAAATGTACATAAAAAAGCAAATGTACTTAAAACAGCTTTGGTGCAGACTTACAAATCCAGTCATTAGAAAATTAATGGTTTGTCCTAAATATGTAAAGTTAATGACTTATCAAAACATTTTACCTATTATTTTATTTTTATTTTTATGGCTAATATATATATATATATATATATATATATATATATATATATATATATATTTTTTTTTTTTAAACTGAAAGCACTGGCTAGATAATTTATTAATAAATATAAAATATATTTTAGCATTTATATGTCTTGCATGCTGGTAACCAAGTTAGGTATATTTGTGTGTGTGTATATATATATATATATATATATATATATATATATATATATATATATATATATATATATAGCCATAAAAATAATAATAATAATAATAGTGGTATTGTGGATGAAATGTATGATTTTAATACTAAGACAGTTTGTTAAATGTTGAAAAGAGGGATAGTAGGGCTGAATTATGTAAAAGCCAATCATTGAATAATTGAATATTTTCATCGTGTATGTATTTAAACGTTTGATTCACTGTCTATCTTTGTCTGAAGAAGTTGGGGCACTGTCTCCTTCGAAAGCGCTCACTATTAAACAGACAGTTTTTGCATTGCTGGCTGGTTTTTGGATAACTGACAACTGACCATTGTAACTGACAACTGATTGACTTTATCTGTCTTCAGCAGGATCTTTTATAGACCAGCCTGACTGTCATAACTGTTCCAGTTCTAATTTTCATTTCTTATTTTGAAAACCAAACCAACAGCTGTTTACAGAATTTTCTTCCTGTCTTTCAGCTTCTAACAGTAACACATAGCAATTGTTAACATTCTGATAACATCATCTGCAGATCAGCTGACTCTTAGGCAGTTTGCCTTTAGAATGTTTCTTTACAAAAATGTGCAGTTAAAAATGTAAAAGGACACTGTTCAAGTCTTTAAAACATTCTGTACAAACAGATTATAAATCAACATTCAAGAACTTATTCATAATATCATAGCTAGTCATGCTGCCATATAATACACAGTTTAATCTGAAATTATATACAAAACTTCAGCCAGACATGCTAGCACAGTGTCTAATTTCTTTGCACATGTATTGACTCAAATATGTCATACAAACACAAATGATTGTATAACAACAATTGAAACATGCTATACAAGCATGGAGAGTCCCCAGATATGAGGGCTGTATAACTATACACCTGCATCATCCATATAATGAGTACTGTACTGCAATGATCATGACAGCTGTGTAAATCATGACATGTAAAACATTAACATAACACACATCTATGCTTGATTTAATCAGAATCAGACCTGCTTGTCTATACTCCTTATTTGCATGAAGGTCGGCATGGAGCATCATGAACTACCACTAATTCCCCTTGTAAGTTCAACATTTCAAAATGTAATTACACATGTGCCAATACTTTGCCGTCAGAAGGACAAATAAGATTGTCAGTGGTCCACTTCAGAAAGAGATTTTGAAAAAAATAAAAGTATTGTTAGTGGCTTGTGATACTTCTGTATGTGGTAATGGATTGTTGCACTCAGGATATATGGATTGCACTGTTATGCTGAGTGAACACTCCGTTATGTACAGTTCTGGCTCTACTTCCATAATTACACTTAGAAATTATTTGCAATGGTATGGAACCTTTTCACACATGCACCACCACTGCATTTTTCTGTTTGTATTTACACTGCACCTTGTTAAAGCATGAAAAAATATCATTGATAATGGTAAAACAAATTACTACTATTTGCATGCAATCATCCCAAGCTGAACCATTTTGAATGCTTGATTGTCAATTCACTGTTTCACAAATATGATTGCCATAAAAACACCATACTGTAAAACAGGTACATGTCCCTCTCACTACCACAATGTACATGCATGATGGCATAGATGACATATATGAACAGTATGCAAGTATTTGTGATCAGCACCTTGCTCTTACTTCTGCCTGTGAACACATATGCCTTTTCAACCAAACCTGTGATGCACACTAGCTTTTTGGCAATGCACTGATGTAATCCTTTAAAAAGTGCATTATCACATATTTAAAGTCAGATTTCTCCCATGGCACTTGGAATTAATACTGTATTCTGTAGACTGTGCAACAAGATAGGTTGGTGGTTCAAATCTAACAATGGTGAGGTTGTGTGAGTGGGGCTCTAATGTCCAGTAATTCGACTTCAACAACAGATGTTCTGTGTCCATTCCCACATAGAAGAAACATTTAAACTGGGACAAGACCCCCTATTATTTTATCCCACTTTTACCACAAACATCTTCTCTGCAATACACTGATGAGGTCAGCATTTCAGAAGTGCCTCTCCCACTGCACAAGTCAGATTTATCCTGTGGTGGTTGTATTTCATGCAGTATTCTCTAGATTGTGTAACTAGTTAAGTAGGTGGTTCAGATCTAACAGTGGTGAATTTGTGTGTATGACCCGAGTGTCTGGTAAGTATGATTTCACATATGCTGAATTCACTTCCACTCAGGAGACATGTTTAATCTTGGAGAGGACTCTCCAATCACTTTATTCTACTTTTATGACAAACATCTTCTCTGCAATACACAGATGAGGTCAGCATTTCAAAAGTGTACTCTCTGAGGGTAGAAGCCAGAATTAACTTGTGGTGCTTGCAGTTGGTACTATATTTTCTAGATTGTGCAAACAAGATAGGTAGGTGGTTTAAATCCAACATTGCTTGAATAATATGAGTATGTGCTTGTACTGTTAGATCAACATAGCTGCCTCAGACAGCTGTGTAGGCTTTCACTTACAAGACTTATATACACTGGGAGACTACTCTCTCATTAATCTGTTAAATTGTTAACCAAAACACACTCAGTGTGACTTAATGATGTCATCCTATGAATTGTGCACTTTCTTGTTGTGTTTCAACTTCTTTTGTGGCTCTAGCTGTTGCTACTGCATTCTCTAGGGTGTGTAACTAGATAGATAGATGGTTCAAATCCCCCATTGTTTAAATAATACAACTGTGTATATATGTCTGGACTGCCATATACAACTGGCTCTGTCACAACATTCATCATGTACACTTCAACTTTGGAGATATATTTACACTGTCAGAGGGCTCCCTCATCAATTTCTAGCTGACGGCATCATGCTTTCAAAATTGCTTTATCTCAGAGTTGTAGTCCAACTTCTTCTGTGGGGCTGGCTGGTGATACTTTGCTCTCTAAACTGTGTAACCTATATAAGTAGGTGGTTTGAATCAAGCAGTGACTGATTACCATGACTGTGCATTTCTCTCTTCTGCTGTATAGAAAAGACTTTAACTACATACTAGGATGTGTAACTTTACAGTGTTAATTGGTTCTTCCACCACATTCATTTATTTTAGCAGCCACATCACCCTGTTAAACAATTGTGATGTCATCCATTCAAATGTGCACTGTTAAGTTATAAAACAACATCTTGTGTTGTGCTTGTAATTTATTAAATGTTCATTAGATTGTGATGTTAGTCAGGTAGTCAGTTTAAAACCAGGTATTGTTTTTTAGACTCAGTTGTGTCAGTATTGTATTATATATATATATATATATATATATATATATATATATATATATATATATATAGGGATTCCTCTTTCAATACTTTCTCTGTCCCTTTTTCACAGACAAATGTTTTAACACCAGTGCTGGAATCTGTTGAAATTTTCCTTTTCTAAAATTAGTAGTAAGCCTTCTTCAGGGGTGTGAGGAAATGAGACAATGTTCGGTAGCTTTTTTTATTAACATTTATCACATTTTTTTAACATGTTATTACCACCATTGGAACACTTTGACTTTTTTCGTGGACTGCTGTGGGAATTGTACCTCAGGTGTGGTGTTTTACTTCTTAGTTGTCTTTTTTCACCACTCAACACATGTTTTTGTTTGGTTGGAGTCTTGTTTTGTGTGTATTGAGAGCACTTCCCTTCATTGCCAGTTTGAGGTGTACTTCCTGACTGGTAAAATGGAACCGAATGGAGGAGCAGCAGACAATTTAGTTAATTCCAACTCAACATGGGGGTTCCAATTGTAACAACATTGTTACAGGGTTTGAAGGAGCAATGGGACAATTAACTTTACTCCTGAAAAAACAATGCCAGCAGATGCAGACCATTTTGGACAAACTACAGCTCCCAGGTGCCCAGGGCATACACATGCCTTCAGGATTGATGACTACTTCTGGTTTGACGAATGGCTTTCTTTCGAGTGTGGAACCCTTAGGAGATTCTGCATCACAGAGCAGTATACCTTGCAGTCAGACCGTGGCAGCAAGTTTACAACATAACACTAACCGTATGTCACGTTTTAACCATTATATGAGCAACAAGCCAGTTTTATTTAATGAAGCGCGACCAAGTAAACCAATGGATATACACCACAGACTTTGATATTTTGAGGTCAAGATGAGCAAGGTATGTAACATACAAACTGACAATGCATACTTTGCTGAGTGCATAAGACTACAAAGGCTCCCCAAAGGTCTTAGGATGTATAAATTTCCTAATGGGTTGTCCGTGGGTCAACCAGAGGTAGACGAACTCTTAGCCATGTTCAATAGACATGGCTTAGAATTATTGCATTTTATTATAAAAATAAATAATAACAGAATTAAAATTTTACTGGAGGAAGTGAATATGTTGAATACTGAAATTTTAAATGATAACAGTTTTTTAAGTTTTGAAGCCAGATATGACAACATTTTTAACAACATTGAGGAGCAAGTGAAAGATAATCCCCCAGATTCACGAATCCTCCGTGTAAGACTTAAGTCTTACTCGGAGGCTGCAGTTGAACGGTATGATGTCAGTGTGCCATGAATATTCATGAGGGCATGCTGACTCATATTCTAGTCTAACACAGTCCGTGTAGGAAAGTAAGAGGTGTGTCCGATTGCTGGGTACTGCAAAGGGACACGCCCCAGAAGAGTTAGAGTCCTGATAGTAAACACCCACGAGCGAGTCCGCTGAAATGTCAAGAAACACAACACCACACATCCCCACAGACTAAACCCTAGTGAAAATGTTTAAAATGTAAAAATAACCGTTTCATGTTTTTTTTTTTATAATTTCCAATATGTTTGCCCGCATTTGCATGGGTATGCCCTTCGCTCAGCCACAGTTACCAGATATGACATTGAAAAGCATATAAGATCTACATATGCAAATTAAGCCAAGTAGCAATAGTGTAGCGGTAGAGACGTCACCCAAAGAGGAGGTAGTCACGGTTCGAGCCCCACAACATCTCTCTCCATTTTTCTTTAAATAAGTATGAAACAATTCCCTGACATATATAAATATAATTTAAGTAAAATGTAATGAAATGGCCCATGTATTTGTGAACACAACCTATATTATGTATATATAAAAAGGATCATAATTGCCCATAGCTTATCAGCACTTTAACAAGCTTAATATGAGTGCCCGTAGTGAAGCAGCGCTTTACCTAGCTTAATATGAGTGCCCGTAGCTAAACAGTGCTTTACCCAGCTTAATATGAGTGCCCGTAGCTAAACAGCGCTGAACCCAGCTTAATATGAGTGCCCGTAGCTAAACAGCACTGAACCCAGCTTAATATGAGTGCCTGTAGCTAAACAGCGCTTTACCCAGCTTAATATGAGTGTCCATAGCTAAACAGCGCTGAACCCAGCTTAATATGACTGCTCATAGCTAAATAACACTTTACCCAGCGTAAGCCGTTTGCGCAGACTGCGCAGCATGCCAACCAGCTTACCGTTGGGCAATGTGTAGCAAAGTTGCCTTTACACAGATGCACCTCCTAGCCTGTCTAGACAGTAGTAAAATAATAAAGCAATGACAAGGGTCGAACCCGGGATACTGTGCACCATAGTCAAAGTACTGAACCACTAAGCCATGACAGTTGTACTTAGAAATCCAGTATTACCATACATATAGGAATGAATGAAAATATAACCATGACAAAGCCTGCTTGCTCTTAGCTGATAAATGTCCAAAACGGCCAATCACAAATAAGTGCGGGAAAACCGGCATATATAAGCTCCATAGGCAGATTTACACACCATAACTGATTGTGGTACCCATTTGCAGTCAGGATGGCAGGCGTCGGAGAGGGTAATCGCTTTAGAGCGCAAAGGTTGGGCATTGAGGAGTCCAAATATATGGTTTGGCTTCTAGTCCACCATCATGAAGGCCGACTCATGCAGGGCCAGGTTCAATGGGCAGAATATAAGGCATTGGCGTGGAACCGGTTGGCACATGATCTTACTAGTGCCACAGGCATTCCCAGGACTGGTGAGCAGGTCTGTCACCACCATGCGGACCTGAAGCGATGAAAGGAGGACCAACTGAACCAATGGATCCTTGAGGCCTGTCATATGCCCAATGCTCCATTACTGAGTAAGTATCCATGTAATTAAGTATATAAGAAATGCTATTCTAGCCTATAGTATGGATAGGTATGTTCCAATATCCCTTCATTTATATTACAGCTGTAGGTGTTCGTGCCGCAAATCGGCAAGCCTATGCTGATAGGCTGCTAAGGCTGTGCCACCAAGCAGGTTAGTAATTATTCAGCTGGTATTATTATAGAATATAAGTGAGACAGCCTGTAAAAGAGTTCAGTGTTGTAACCCAGTAATAAAGGTCAAATAAGCCTAGAATAAATATTCTGCTAGTATTCTAAGATCAGATAAGTGATGCAGCCTGAAAAAGAGTATTGTAATCCATTAATAAAGCTTAAACAAGTCTCAAATAGAGTTTCCACCTGTATTGTAATATCAGATAACTGCTTCAGCCTGAAAATGAGTGTTCTAATCCATCAATAAAGGACAGACAAGTCTTGAATACATCCTTGTATATACTGTCATATGAAATAAGTGAGTCAGCTGGAAAGGATTGTTGTAACCCAGTAATAAATGTTAATAAAGCCTAGAATTAAGTACCATCCTGAAATGTAAATATAAAATAAGTGAGAGAGTGTGAGAAAGAGTTTGAAGCTACCAATAAAGGTGTAAGAAGTCTGGAATAAAGGTATACTGCATGCACTACATAATGAAATGAATGAGACAGCCACAACCAAAGAGTGAAATGTTTTTAATAAAGTACAATACCTGGACTGTGTCAGTCCCACATTTTGGATATGTTGTTGTACCCTTGCATTATGGAGATAGTATGGTTGTATGAAATGCTGAACATCCACAGTTGTCTAGGCCCATATAAACTGGCTGATGGGAATGCCAGTATCTCAGAAGAATATTTATAGTCCTCAACTGTTTCATGTATAGTATGTACATGTTAATCCGGTACATGAGCAGCTTGTGCTTGTGATCCCACAAATGTCAGTGTGTTGCTAGAACTGTACGTAACTGTTCAAATGTAGCAGGATACTTTACCTGAACACAGCCAGATATGAACATATAGGAATACAAATGGAATGTATATTAATGTAGCAGTAACATCTCCATCACCAACATTTCTAAGGTTACATACAGGAAACTGTACTAATACATGTAGGGGATATATATCTGCATCTAGTAGGAATGTACAGTATACGTATAGGTATTTTAAGTTGTTAATGTAATATTTTTCCACCCTACCTTATGTTCACAAATGATGCCATTCCACACCAAACTGGGTATGTGTATTTACAATTAATTCTTATGGACATTTGTCCTGTTGGTTTGTACATATCTGCATGTATGTTGATGCATGTGCCCTGTTCACATATCCAAACCTGATGGCCTGTTGCCCCCAATCAACCCTGCATGTTGTTGGAATGTCCACTGTTGTTCTAAATATGCATGTGTTATGCTTGCTGTTCAACTTTTGGAATTCATGTGTGTTTGGTTACAACTAATTTGGAATGGTGTTGTTTGTTACTAACCCAAAATGCCATTAAATACTGCTAAACATAGAACAACTGGGAAGGCAGGTCCCAGCGGACCCACCTCTCCCACCTCAGCTGGCGATTGCACCTGGCACCAGAGCCCAGCCCGGGACCTCCTCCTCCGGTGGCCCTGTGCCACCTTTGGGTGGAAGTGCTGCAGGGGATGGGGCTTGCCTCCCCTCTGCAAGCATGGCCGGAGGAGAGCCTCCCCTCACCCTCCAAAGGGTCCGGTCACTGGTGCGTAGTGAGATCAGGCGTTCCGTGACTGATCCCCTACGCCAGCTTGAGGCGAGAGTGGCACAACTCATGGGTGTGCTTGCCCCTCCTATCCAGCCCACAGCACAGCCTCAGCCTGGGCTGTGAAGGTGCAGTGGTAACTGCCCATGGGTGGGGATCTCAGTTTCGCTGTTGCCATCTGTGGGCTCATGGGCTTGCGATATCCAAACATCCATCCCCGTCAATTGTGTTTACCCACCACATGTGTCATACTCCGCCCCTATATGCATCTTGTTTGTCTTGTCTGTTAACCTCCCCAACCCACCTCCCCCAATATTGCTACTTCCTTTACCTCACATTCCACTCTTACCTGAAAAAAAAAAGGGCATTCTGTACCCGCAAAAAAATTACGCCCCATACATAGCTGCTCATTTCGTACACATGTCTGCTGGACATGTAAACTGATAATTACAATTGGCTGTACAACATATTTTGTTGTCCTCACTCCTCTCTCAGGGGTGGAAGGTTTCAAATCTCACTCTAAATTTCTAACATATGCACAGCTGCTGCTGGTAAAGAATTGGGCAGCTATGGGCCTTCCCTACATCCTTCCTGCACATCCCGAGCTTGTTTTCCTACTGTCCTACCCTCTTTGTGCCCCCTTTTTCACCACTTTCCTATTTCCCCATTTTCTTTTCTTTAAAAGAAATTAGCGCAGGTGTTAGCGGGAGTAAGCACTTTTAAGCAGTAGTCAGCGGGTGTGCGCTTGTGTGCGCTTAGCTAAGCGTAGATAAGCGTCACGCAAACATGCGCAAACCCGCTTACAACTGCTTAAAAGTGCCTTAGTCACTCTGTATGACAAGGCCTGTAGTCTGCTCATCAGCAAAATAAAGTACCCCTGTCAGTCTTGAACCCCGGACACGCTAGACTGCATGAATTACCACTGAGCCACAGCAGATATACAATAACTTGGTGCTGTAATAAATATGTCATGCATTACTATGAGGGAATGTAAAGGGAAAATAGGAATGCCATAACACAAATCTTGTTCTGTGGGTCTTTACTAGCAGGTTATGTGGAATGGTATGATATGACTGTGAAAAGGGAACCAGGCATTCTTGCAGGATATTATGTTACAGTAGTACTTTACAAACCCCACATGGTATCACAGCAGGAGAAACACTGGCCTTTCTGAATACGGCACACACCTGAATTAACAACTGTGAATGCTATATAGGGATGGCCCTGAGTCGTAAACATATGTTAGCTGTGCCTCTCTGACTCTGTGTGGAATGTAGTAACAGTAGGCAGACAAGTGTGGAATCACATGTAATGAATAATTTCAATAGGTGAGAGTAGACACTGCCTGCACGTCAGACAAGGTGTAGTAATACATAAGTTCTGATTCCCTCAAAGTCTCAAATGAAATATGTCAGTAATATATTACAGGGCTATCTCATCTGTATGTACCTTTCCCTGAGGCTGTTCCAATATATACATGACAGTATCTGAGGCCTGGCAGAGGCAGAAACATACAGGCATATCGGCTCTTCTGCTGTTACACACTCTGAAAATAGATTTCGAATGAGTTTCAAAAGCTTGCCCTTTGTAGGGGTACAACACAGTAATATCCAAGGATGTAGCCATGCACTGCTAGCAACAAACTGTGACAATGCCACTGTTCCACTGCCGAAAGGACTGGTGTGGTGCACAGACAAAGAATACTAGGCTAATCTCAGGCTACCATCTGGATATGTCCACAGGTGGGAGCTACACAGATAGACTACTTGCCTTCATAGACTAACAGGTACACAGCAACCCTGTATGTTCAGCAAGGTAAGCACCACGCAAATAAAGCTCTCTGCAGGTCTGCACCCCTACCCAAAAGTAACATATACCTGTGTAGTCAGGCACAACCAAGGCTGTGGGTAGCTATACTCAGTACTGAAATATGTCCCCTTGTCTTGAGCAGCCTGTGCTAATGTCAGCACAAACACACCAACAACTGTTCTGAAGTGAGTAATGTACTGAGGACAGTATAGCAGTATAAACGCACTGCATGTGCCTGATAATTGCAATTGGTAGTACAACATACATTGTCGTCCTCACCACTCTCTCAGGGGTTGAAGGTTTCAAATATCCCCCAAATGTATTGCATATGCACAGCTGTTGCTATTAAAGAAATGGACAGCTATGGATCTTCAATAGACCCATCCTGCACATCCCGAGCTGGTATCCCTACTGTATTCCCCTGTTTGTGGCCCCTTTTTCACCACTTTCCATGTCTGCATGGCAGGGCCCTTGTTCTGCTGAGCAAAAAAATAAAAGCTCTATCAGTCGCGAACCCTGGACCTTGGACACACAACATTACATGAAGTACCACTAAGCCACAGCAGACATATGGCAAGCTGGTGCTGTAATAAATATATCAT
>NC_056745.1:747480336-747520336 GCF_019279795.1 Protopterus annectens
AACACTTGTTAAAAACATATCAATATACATAAAGTGTATAATATAAAATATAAATACATATGTATGTTCACAAAAATATTGTAAGATATATAAAATAAAAATAATAATAAAAACACCTCATCTCTTCAGAACCCTTTTTAAAAGAACTGGTCTGATAGGTAGACTTTCATTTAACCCATGTCCAAAATTGGCCCTTAGCATAACAATCCATCTAGCCTCTATCTCCTCAGTTCTTAATCTAACATCACCCCCTCTGATATTCTCAGATGTTGTGGAAAGAACCTGAAATTTAAAAATGTGATTGTTACCTGTTCTACTGACATGTTTGGCTAGGGCATTAAAAATAGTACCCTTTTTAATATGATAGACATGCTCTTTTATCCTTTCCCTCAGGGCTCGGTCAGTCTTACCTACATAGAAACAACTGCAGGTTTCGCAGACTGCCAGATATACAACAATGGTGATGAGAAATTGTTACTGTTGGAGTTGATGAGGTTAGTTCTGTGCAATAACTTGTTTGTGTTTCAAGACCAAGTGTATTGGCAGAAAAATGGTGTAGCCACGGGGAGCTCTTGCTCCAACAGTTATGCCAAGGCTGTGATGGTGACATGGGAGATGAAATATATATTGGATGGGCCCTATAAAAATTATATATATTTCTACAGGAGGTTTGTGGATGATTGCTTCATTTTATGGAGAGGCACAACATTATGTTTATTAGAATTTCTAAACTTTATTAATAATTCGACTCAATTTTTGAAATTTACCATTGATTATTCAGATTCAAAGATTAGTTTTTTAGATGTGTCCGTATTTAGAGACTCAGAAAAGAGAATTACTAGTAAAATGTACAGGAAAGAGTGCTGGGTGAATTGTTTACTCTCCAGGGACAGTATGCACCCTAACTATATATTTAATAATGTTGCACAAAATCAGTTTTTAAGAGCGTCCAGACTGAGTACTAACACAGAAGAATATGAGATGAGAATGAGTGCTACCAGTTCAGAACTGTCGCAGAGAGGCTATAGTGAAGAAATGGTGGCTAGGAATGAGAACAAAGTTAGACAGTTTAGATATACCAAAGCCAGACATTATTTTTCGGAAGGGTATGTCAGAAGTCCTAGGAAATATGACACTCAATTAAGAGTTAGCATTCCTTATTCCAAAAATGTTAGTATGTATACTGAAATATTTAATAAGCATTGGAATATTTTAACATCAGACCCTGAAATAGCAGAGGTAGTAGGCTTGAGACCACAATTTACATTTAGGAACTATAGAAATTTGAAAAGGAGATTATGCACCCCCAGGTCCAGTTCTACAAAGAATGATAAGAATGGCACAAAGCCTTGTGGCAAATGTGCTCAATGTGTTTACATAAATGAAAGCAAGTTTTTTAAACATCCAGATACAGGTAGAACTTTTGATATCAGAGTATTGTCCACCTGCAGTACTATGCACGTGGTATATCTAGCAGTCTGCGAAACCTGCAGTTGTTTCTATGTAGGTAAGACTGACAGAGCCCTGAGTGAAAGGATAAAAGAGCATGTCTATCATATTAAAAAGGGTACTATTTTTAATGCCCTAGCCAAACATGTCAGTAGAACAGGTAACAATCACATTTTTAAATTTCAGGTTCTTTCCACAACATCTGAGAATATCAGAGGGGGTGATGTTAGATTAAGAACTGAGGAGATAGAGGCTAGATGGATTGTTATGCTAAGGGCCAATTTTGGACATGGGTTAAATGAAAGTCTACCTATCAGACCAGTTCTTTTAAAAAGGGGTCTGAAGAGATGAGGTGTTTTTATTATTATTTTTATTTTATGTATCTTACAATATTTTTGTGAACATACATATGTATTTATATTTTATATTATACACTTTATGTATATTGATATGTTTTTAACAAGTGTTTTTGTATGTGTGTCTTTTTAAATACCATACTGCATGCTATGTGATGTCAATAGATTTTACTATATAAGGTGTAAGCGAAAGAAGTATTCCAACAAATAAAACCAAGAACAGAATGTAAGCAGCAGGCACACCAACAGCAGGTTAACGTATTTTAATAGCAACGTTTTCGCTACTGTTAAACAGTAGCTTCCTCAGACAATAAGAAAAAAGCACCAATGCACTTTATAGCAGGTAAAAGAGCACGAAATAACATCATTTCCGGTACAGGTGAATCCAGTATGCTACTTAGTTAAACAGACACTAGGGAAAAGGCACAAGTCATATGCCTAGCGTTCCTTGTTTAAAGATGCTGAAACATTTAAATACATAAACAATATACCCCCAGACAGGCAAAAGCCTGTAACTGCATGAATATAAAATGACAATTATAGTTTATATGTAAAAGTAAAACAATAATAAAAATATTGTTAAAAATATATATAAAAAATTTTTTAACAGCTAAAATTTTCAATATAAGCCGAACCCTCAAAGGAAATTCAACTTGCAATGCATATACAAACATACTTAATTTGAAAAACTTATTTTTGTTCTCCAAGTTCAAAATGCACAGAAAGGTACCAAAGGTCCAATTTTTCAACATTTAAATGTAACCCATAAGTTCAAGGTCTAAGGTAACTTTTGTATTTTAATATAACCGATATGTTACATGATTCATTTAACCCTGGTGGGGCGAATGCATTAAGGAGCAATTGCCATTCCAACTCTTTTATTTCCAATAGTAAAGGTTGGGGCCCCCCTCTTATACCTGATGTTACCAGGTCAATCCCCATGAAGCCAAAACTGTGCCCAGGATTTTCAATAATATGCTTTGAAAGAGCATTATCAGATTTCTGATTTTTTATAGCATAATTATGTTGGTAAATCCTGTCCCGTAATCTACGGTCAGTTTTACCAACATAAAATGCCCGGCAACAGTTACAAAAAGCAATGTAGACCACAGACCTACTGTCACAAGAAATCCTATATTTAATAAAATACTTCTCATGTTTAATAGTGAAAGAATTCCCTGCTCTTATTAATCTACACCACTTGCACATACCACAAGCAAAGGTACCATTCTGCCTAAGTCCTGTGTTAGGTGTATCCCAAGTTTGCAGAAGATCCTTGAGGTTTTTACCCCTCTTGAAAACAAATAGTGGGTATGCCCCCAAGATGTCAAGCAAGTGGGTGTTGTTTAAAATAAACTGCCAATTTTTTCTGATAATTGAGCACATTGAACTGGCATGATTACTATATGTAACAATGAACCTAGACTTATAATCGTTGAAATTTTCAATAGGCTCATTTAAGTTACAGGGGGGAGCTCCAGTAAAAAGGCCGTCAGTGGATGGACTTGTCAAGCCAAAAGATTGTATGACATCACACTTTTTGTTTTGGAGAAGGGGTATATAAAACCCAGAAGCTCTTTTCATAGAAACTTCATCAATTAAACTCTCAATCAGTTCTCCCGGGTATCCCCTGTTGAGGAACATGTTCTTAAGGGTAACACATTCCTCATTAAAGGCCTTAAGTGTGTTGCACATACGTGTGGCCCTAACAAGTTGGCCTTTTACAATAGATCTTTTTTGTTTCAATGGATGACTACTGGCAAAGTGCAAAAAAGCATTACAGTAGGTGTGCTTCCTGTAAATGCTAGAGGCAATGCCAGTATTGGAACAGTTTTTTATAAGTTTAACATCTAGATAATCAATTTCGCTAGCTGAAAATGTATAAGTAAATTTCAAAAAGTCACAGGACTCATTCATGTCCTCAACCAACTTTGATGCAGTATTAAGGTCGCCCTGAAAAAGAATAAACACGTCATCTAAGAAACGTGTATAAAATTTACTAACATTTTTGAATAGGGGATTCTTAAAAAGAACCGTCATTTCCCAGTAGGCGACTACTAGGTTGGCCACACTACCACCGCAGGGGGACCCCATGGCGATACCCCTTTTCTGTATGAAATAGCGGTTATTGAAAGTAAAAAAGTTTGAGGACAAAATGATGTCCAAAAGCAGGGTGACTACATCAACTTCGTCTTTCGGAGCCTGTAAGTGAACTAACATCAATTCCACCCATTCCAATGCTTCTTGATGTGGTATAGACGTATATAAGTCCACCACATCAATGGTAAGGAAGTTGTTGGAAGGTGAAAAAGGGACATTGTTGACAGCTTGAAGAAAAGACCAGGAGTCTTTACAAATTTGCGGTAGTAACTTAAGATATTTCCCCAAAATGTGATCAACCACTTTAGAACAAGGGTGGGTGATGGAACATCTCCCATCAACAAGGGCACGCATAGGTGGGTCCCCTAAATTTTTATGAATTTTGGGGATCCCAAACATGACAGGGACTTTGGGGAACGAGATGTTAATAAAATTGAAAGTCTCAATGTTTATTCTTCCCTCAATAAATAAGTCCCTGAAGTACCCTTTGATTTTATTGTATTGCCCTGTTGTTTCATTTAAAGAAGAGAGTTCATAAGCAGGGGAGTCTAAGACCTTAGTCATTCTAGCATTATAGTCTTCTTTGTCAAGTATGACCAGGCCCCCACCCTTGTCAGGTTTCATCACCCTAATGGGTAAGTTACGTAAATTTTTCAAACTTGACCTTTGTTCTAGTGAAATATTACTAGAATTATTAAACCATTTAATGTTATCAAACAGTTGTCTAAAGTCAAGTTCGCAAACATACTCAAAAGTGTGTAAGATAGGGTGCAAAGGAGGGTTAAAGCTGCTAAGTAGCTTAAAAGGTGTATTTTCTGTGTTAGGAAGACCATTGAACAATACTTTAAGGTTAAGGTTCCTTACGAAACACTTAAATTCTATCAATAATTTCGATAGAGACACCTTCTGATCAGGTACAAATGTTAAACCAAAAGAAAGTAGTTCAATAAGGTCTTGTTCAATTTCCAACTTAGAAAAGTTGTAAACAGTAAAGTCACCTTTTTTGTTTTTTAAAATTGTAGGTACATCAGAGTCATTAACCAAAGGTACAGAGGTGCTTTCTACTTCTGCCTGTTCCGATTGTTGTTCCTCTGATAGTTCCTTCGCCCTAAAAAAGGTTTATTCTGATTGTTAACATTAGGGCGCTGACCTTTATAGTTAGGATTAGCTTTAATCCTATTGCTCATCCTGGGTTGATAGGCCGACGGGCCCTCATCACCATCTTCCTGGTCGATTTCTTGTTCTTCAAAAATAGTAACAGAAGAATTAGTCCCATAAACATTTTTGTCAGGCTCTAAAGATTCAGACATGGTAGTAAGCCCTTTTTCTTTTTTGGACAAATTAGTGTAGGCTAAATCTTTAGCGTACGCTTGCCTATCCCTTGTTAATTTCTTGTTTTTATTCACTTTCAATTTGACCAACAAAGCATCAATGCTTTCGAATATTCTTTGATAATCATACTTATAGCGAACAAAATTGGTATCCAGCTTTATGCTTTCATTAAGAGCATTTGTTTCGGTTAGCAAGAGATCAATATGATTCCCATAATGTTTCACCATTAACTCCATTAATTCCAGCCCCTGTTTGTTAAACAAGCTGGAAAGGTCATGGACAAAGGACCCATCTTGGAATAACCTAGTAGGGGTAAAGGAGTTTCTCAACCCCTTAGGTACAACCTTTTCGCTAATGCATTGCTTGAAGTATGAAACTTCAAGCTGGAGTTCCTTTATTTTCAACATGTTTGCATCTAAAAGTTTTAAATTACTTGAAATGTTTTCATCGTTGTTACCTGAAAGTTCAAGACCTGTGGCCGACGAGCCAGAATGGAGAGGTAGTCCGAAAGTGAACGCCTCGGTATTTTCAACCCATTCCCCGAAGGTAGGCATGCCAATAAGCCCGGAGGTGTTAATTCGGTTTTCCGCAACCCCGTTCACGTTGGTAAGTACCATATTGTTAGAACCAGGAAGGGAAGCAGTTGGTTGACCAGAACGAGAAAATTCATGCTGGCTAGCAGGCAGCAGGACGCTGGATACATCATTGATGTCATCCGTAAGGTTTATCGCATTTGTTGTTGTCTTCCTTTGGGGTTGACCTGGAGGTATTGAGCGGTCAAAACCAGATATCAGGACATCCCCACCACGGGAATGTACACTTGGCGCTGGATTAGATTCAATCTTTTCCAAACGAGCATTGATTGAATCCAGACGCTGAGTCAAAAACGCCATCAGTTTATTAAAGTTATCAGCATCACTGGATTTAAGAGCTTCCGTTGAGGCAGGGTTCTCTGACCCAAAAAGGTTTGGTGTCCTAGGGCTTGACATTCCGCACAATGAACAAACCAGTAAGCGAAAGAAGTATTCCAACAAATAAAACCAAGAACAGAATGTAAGCAGCAGGCACACCAACAGCAGGTTAACGTATTTTAATAGCAACGTTTTCGCTACTGTTAACACTACTGTTTCACACTGTTACTGTTACAGTAGCGAAAACGTTGCTATTAAAATACGTTAACCTGCTGTTGGTGTGCCTGCTGCTTACATTCTGTTCTTGACTATATAAGGTGTGGTTATTATCTGATTGAGTACACCTGATGAAGCATTGGTGAAAGCGCTTGTGTCTCTTTGTAATAAACCAGTACTGCTACTGAAGAATTTTTCATTGCTTTTTTACCTTTTTCTTTGAACTGGAGCCATACCTCAGTCAGTGTTTTTGGATACTTATTCATTGGTGTTACTGGGGTTCCTGTTTGGTGTGGATTTTTGCTTCTTGTTTAATCCACAAACATGTGTCATCATGGAGGCCGGAGCCACCCAGCATGTTGAAATGGAGCATGCAGGTAACATGCCATATCTGTAGTTGACTGTTCTCTGTACTGGTAGATTATGCATATGTGAGATGTGTACTGTGTGTGTAGCTGTTATGCTGCCTATTCTTGTGCAAGATTGATATTCTGAATATAATCTGCACACCTGTGAAAGCCAACTGTTGTACTACTGTACTTTATCATACTCACAGTAGCAATGGCACAGTTGTGGCCACTGACAATCACTCTCATATTTTTGCAGGTCCCTCTGGAGTGACAGCAAGGCAGCCAATCCATGCTGGTGAGTGTATAATAATGATACTATTGCTAATGACATGTGCATGTCATATTGAGGTGTAGTATGTGCACATGTAACACACCTACGCATAATGCATGCTGTGCATGTTTGCTGTGAGACTATGCATATCCCATTAATCTCAGTAACTGCCTCACTCACATGCAATACACAGCGCATCACACACAAGTGTGGCAGCACAGTAGTGGACATTGGATAGGCATACCTGATACACATGTACACAACACACACAAGTTTGGCATAGACACTACACCTTAGCCTGTTACACATGTCCAATCCTGACACCTGCTGTATGCTCACCCTTCAGTATCCCACTTATCATCTACTCAGCACACATAATATACCTGAGGGGTAGAGGCCTATCATGTCTCTGTGCAACAGTCTTGAACAAATAATACATTCATGTTAGGCAATGCTCCCTACTGGCCACCTTACACACCCATGTAACAAGTGGCTGTGTAACTGTGGATGTAGTCATGTTACCGCACTTCAGGTACAGCATGCTAGCTGCCTGTCTGGCACAAATTATTATTGTTGACTGACCACAAGATGCATGTTGATCATGGCTCATGTTACTACACCACATCCAGTTACACTGACCACGGAAGTACACATAGCAGTTATTGCATAGCACCATAATGTTGTGCGTGTGTGTGTGTGTGTGTGTGTGTGTGTGTGTGTGCAAATATATGCACTCAGAGCTTGTAACACTTGCACAACATTGTTCTGTCCTTGTACACATTGTGTCCCAGGGTGAAGACAATCACTGAACAACTACACACAAGCATCAATTACATGTATACTGTTATTAACAAGGGCTGTCCACACTTGCACTGCATGTTCTTGTGCAACACATAATCTGCATGCTGACATGTGTGAGGTGATGATTTTCCTTGTGATACTGTCACCCACCCTCAAACACTATTGTGTATGTGTTGGATTGCAGGTGTGTGTGTTTGTATGTGCATGTATTCATGTGTGCATGTGTGCATGTGTGCATGTGTGCATGTGTTCATGTGTTCATGTGTGCATGTGTTCATGTGTGCAGGTGTGCTAACATCATGTACACATTGTAAACTGTGTTTCCTGTCTTCCTCTCACAGGTTATGATGTTGCTCTGGTTGAGTGCAGCAGGAAACCTGAAGCCACTGCTGGAGATAGTGATAATGATGATACATGTGTAATGGCACAGGGAGGTGTGCCAGGGTCTGTCGATGGTCAGCCAATCGACACTACACAGCATTCAACCCCATCTATGCACACAGTCATCCTGCCGATACATCCATTGCCACCAATGTCCTTAGCTGAGGGACAGCATACAGTAGGCATTGACCAGGATAGTGTGGTATCACTGGCACATGCATCCCCTCACAGCAGCCATGCCCAGATTCCTGAAATGGTACCAGACAGGCAGATGTCCAGGTGTTCTCGTGGGGGCATCCGTGGTCGTAATGCCCCTGTCAGACATGCCCACAGAAGTCTTTCAACCTCAGCTATGTTCTGGGCTGTAATGCAGGCACAGGCACATATGGAACGGTACACCAGACAGGATATGAGGGAGCATAGAGCACATCACACTGCTATGAATGACACTATGCATGACATTGTGGCTGCCATCCGAAATTTCACCAAGGTCATTGATAGACGTTGGGGGACACATTAGATGTCATCCACAACTACATGTCCATGAGCCAGCACAGTGCAGAACGGTTGAGGTGTCGACGTGGATGTATGCCAGCAACATCATCAGCTGTCAGTCATCATGGACGACAACAAACCCACAGCCGCTCCCATAGTGCCAGTACCAGACCCAGCAATGCTGGATCTGTGCTGTCATTAGACCATCCTAGAAGACCACATGCATGTGGCTCTGGCCAGTCCCAGCAGGGACATGTGTCCAGTCAACAACCCACTGCCGCTGATGACAGTACCCAGTCTGGCCTAGTACCTGATACTGTCCGTAGCACCCCTGCCAGGACAGGTACCGTGTCCGTGGCCAGAGACAGTGATCTGTATAACCTGGCAGGTACAGTCTGTGGCTGTCCACAAACTCCCATATATGGCAGCCACATGGTGGAACTGTGTGCATGCATACACACACACATAATGCTAACACCTAGGGCTAACACATACACACACACATCGCATCAACATTGCCCCATGTTGTACTGTTGTCCCTCACTAACACACACACACACACACATACATGTCGATTGGATGTGTCACTGGCAGACTCTGGCAAACCAAGTACACACTCTGTGCATATGATGAAACTGTGCCACCTCCTGTCATCTGTAAGATTAATGCAGGAACAGGCTAGCATGGTGCTGATGCACAGGGTGACTACATAGCACTGTAGTAATATTATCATGTTGTTAACAGTAGAGTGTAATGATATCGTTGTGGGTATATCCGAGCAGGCATGATGCATTAACACTATGATTGTCATTGTAGTTTTGTATACACCAGTGTTAATTCCCAAAGTGTATTGTCTGCACATGTGCCACATGGCTGTTGTGTGTAGCTGTGCCTGCATGTGTTGGAGAGTGGACAGTACATGTATGATGTTTGCAGCACAGAGTTGCAGGTGTACATTTGTGAACAAGGTGGAGTTGCATTCTCTGCATGTAGGTGCATAGTGCACACATGGGAAGTGTGACATGCACCATCTGACACAGTATTCATACATTATAGTTCTTATTGGTGGCCAGTATGCATTGTACTACACATATGTTTCACCTGTGGTCACATGTATGTATGACATGGTTTGACACTATGCTGTGGGTGATATGGTTTCTGTCAATGGTCTGCATTCTGGTAGTATACACAACCTACATAGCCTGACTTTAAGTGGTCATTACATGGTGTCTCCTCAACCGATACCCAGATGTAGGAAACCCAGTGTCAGTGATATCCCTTCAGTACTACACTATACCAGTAGCCATTGTTACTGAGCCCCACACATCCCTGGGAACAATACTGTTTGGCATATAGCAGTCTCACGTACATGCCAACACACTAGGGATATGTCCATTCATGACTACAAATGCATACAGTGGCCTACAATGCATTCTACAAATGACACACCTATCCACCACAAGGGTATCATACAGACAGATACCTGTTGTCCAAGCCATGCTGTATTGCTATAACACAACTGTAGCATCGTCATCAGCATGTACTTAACATAGTATTCCAACAGTACCATGTAGGTGGTAGCACCCATCATGTGGCACGGGTAATGGTGTGTACATACGGACACGTGTTATCTCGTCTATCCTTTGATATTCACATTTCCAAAGGTATTCTGCAGTCCCTCGGTGCATCATATAAGCAAGAAGGTGTCTGTATGCATATCGACGACAGTTGCCATACACCTACACTGGATGTCCATTACACACAGACTTTGCTGTGTCTGAACATGTCTGACATATACCCAAGACATGAACCCTCACCCACATTAATCTATCAAAGCTGTCATGGGTGTGTGTCACACAGTTGGCCTAGGACACAGACCACTGCAGTAGCCTGCATTGTCACCAACATACATGTATGGCCTAAGGTCTGGGAAGCAGCAGCACACGCTGGCAAAGGTAACAACTGTATTCATATATGAGGCAGGCTTCACACATAGGAACTATTGAAGGTCACAGGTACATATATGTATTTGGCACACACATACCTGATGTGTGCATTGAAATTACTGTTATACTAATATGTCATACAATAATAAAAGCAAAACCCACAACACATTGACAAACTGTAACACACACATGGCATTTGCAGGATTCAAGCCACTACCTGAATATGTTATGATACTACAGACATACACGTTAACACGACACGCTATATGTTTTACTGAGGATGTCCTTATCAAATGCTGTATTTCTATGAGTCTGACTCCATTAGAGTTGACAAAGATGTATTTACCACTTTTGAAGTATTGTCAAGGTCTCCGAAAGTAGCACTCCTCTCAAAGGTGATTACACAGTACCACACACCACACAAATTCAGCAATTGCAGGATTCAAAACCCTACCTAACTATGTTCTCAGAATACAGACATATGCATTAACACAACGCGCTATATGCTTTACTGGCCTTCTCATTTCCACACCTACATCTGTATGCTGCTGACATCATCAGAGCTACCAAAGAGGAATATACCTATATTCAGGTATTTCCATATTCTACAAAAGGCACATTCACCTTCCATGAAATCACACAGACACATACACCCCACACACACTCAGCAACTGCAGGATTCAAACCCCTACCTAACTATGTAATGAAACTAGAGACATACGCATTAACATGACGTGCTATATGCTTTACTGGCCTTCTCATTTCCACACCTACATCTGTATGCTGCTGACATCATTAGAGCTGCCAAAGAGGAATATACCTATATTAAGGTGTTTCCATATTCTACAAAAGGCACATTCATCTTCCATAAAGTCACACAGACACATACAACCCACACACACACACACACACACACACACACACACACACACACACACACACACACACACACACACACACACACACTCAGCAACTGCAGTATTCAAATCCCTACCTAACTATGTGATGAAACTAGAGACATATGCATTAACATGATGAGCTATATGCTTTACTGGCCTTCTTATTTCCACACCTACATCTGTATGCTGCTGACATCATCAGAGCTGCCAAAGAGGAATATACCTATATTGAGGTGTTTCCATATTCTACAAAAGGCACATTCACCTTCCATGAAGTCACACAGACACATACACCCCCCCACACACACACACACACTCAGCAACTGCAGGATTCAAACCCCTAGTGAACTATGTTATGACACTATAGACATATGCATTAACATGACGCACTATATGCTTTACTGGCTTTCTCATTTCCACACCTATATTTGTAGGATGCTGACATCATCAGAGCTGCCAAAGAGGAATATACCTATATTGAGGTGTTTCAATACTCTCCAAAAAGCACATTCACTTTCCATGAAGTCACACAGACACAGTGCAAGATTCAAACTCCTACCTAACTATGTTATGCCACTAGAAACATACACATTAATGCAATGCGCTATATGCGTTACTGTATGTATTCCTTCCACTGCTATATATGTAGTACACTGACATTATCAGACTACACATAGTAATGAGTGTGCAGTTCATGTTATGAAATCCCAAGACTGCACCATGGGCGACAGCAGGTGTTGACAGCATGTATAGGACAACACTAGTTTCTCCCACTGGTAGGTGCTGGTGTGTATGAGCTGAGACGTACCTCCCTGGACTACATGAAAAGAGACATAGAGGAGCTCTCTGATCATGTAACCCAGGCTGGTATGACCCGCACCTTGAGTAGCATATTGCCCTCACCAAGAATGATGGCACAGTATGAAGACAAAAGTATCAGTTTCAACAATTGCCTACAGTATTGTTGTCATTCAAAGGGGATCCAGTGTCTGTGAGCCTGGGATAGAATGCTTGACAAGCCTTGTTGCTTCACTAGGGATGACTTGCACCTGTCACCCTTAGGGTTTCGTATAACGGCCAAGGCTCTTGGCACCCCCATAGTGTCTTTTTTAGGCAAGGCTCAAAGGACAAACCCACCTCCATAGACAACCCAAGGATAACTATAACTAAGGGTAATGCTACTGAATGCCAGACATCTAAACCACAACATGCACGCACTCAAGCCTCTCCTCAGTATGTAGACAATCGATGTCTGTGCAGTAACAGAAACCTGATTCAAGGCCCCCAAGAGCATCACAGCACTACCAGATTATAACTCATACCATGCTTTTCGGGCCCAAACATCAGACTGAAGCACAAAAGGAGGGGGAGTATGTATATTCATCAAACATACCTACACCTCCAGGTTAGTGGCACTGCATGAAGCATCGGAGACCATCCATGTGCAACTATCAGAGGGCATAACTGCCTTTCAGTTTGTAGGCTGCTACAGATCACACTCCCCTTTACACTTGGCATTCCTGAGAACAATGGAGAATATGACATTCTCACCTAACACCATGATATTGGGTGACTTCAACTACCCATACATTGACTGGGTAAACTATTCAATGCCAAACACCATCGCACAACGATTCCTTGCATTTATAAACTCTGCTGCTATGGAACAACTGGTCACCACTCACACAAGAGGGGACATCATATTGGACCTGATCATCACCAACATGGGGACTCTATGTTCCACACCAGAGGTAAACCCCTCATTGGTAAGATCAGACCATAAACAAATTTCCATGGACATCCGTATCCCATCCCCACCCCCAGTCAGGGAGACCATTGTACCACATTTCTCAAAAGCTAACTTCACACTTCTCAAGACTGAGGTGGAATCCTTCAAAGACCCCGGGCCAGAGGATAATACTGGCCAATCCGCAGAATCCTTTACAAATGCATTCTATGATCACCTGAAGGAATGCATGGATTGTGCTATCCCAAATGGAAACAAGACTCATTCCTCCAAATACGGGAGACCTGTATGGTGGACCCCGGCCATAGGTAAGCTATATGACTGAAGGAGGAAGCTACTACATGGTAGAGCAAACTCCCAAAAAGGGAAGGCATCTCTGACCAGTATTAGCATGAAACTATAATCCATCCTAAAATCATCAAAGGCCAGGTTCAAAAGACAAATTGCCCTAGACACTAAGGTTAATCACAAGGCCTTCTTTAGTTATGTGAGGAATATGGGTGGAAACACCCAGATATGCTCTGAATTGATGCATAATGGTACAAAATATACCAAACATACAGGCATAGCCAACATCCTGGCACACAGGTTCAGTGCTAACTTTTCCCCCCCTTCCCCCCCAAAGGGACAATTGGCTATCCCAACAGAATGTGACCTCCCTGACATCACAGATGCACAGGTGAAAGCTGCCTTCTCTGAAGAAAAAAGCACAGCATCTACGGGACAGGACGGTGTCTCAGGCTGCGACTTACACAAGCTCAAAGAAGAACTGAACCCTCACATGAAGTCACTGTTACAACATAGCCGTACTACAGGATATGTACCCAAGGAATGGCGTACAGCTACCATGGTCCCACTTCACAAAGGTGGCGCCACAATGGACATTGGGAACTATGGGCCCATAAGCCTGAGTAGTATGGTCTGTACAGCTATGGAGCGTATTACCATGGAAGTCATAAACAAAGACATTGCGAACCTCCAGACACTGGACCCTACCCAATTTGCCTTTGTTGATGGCAGATCTTGCCTCTTACACCTATTTGATTTCTTTTAAACAGGTACCAAAGCCATAGATGAGGGCAAGGTAGTCCACACAGCCTACCTGGACATCACCAAACCCTTCGACACAATACCCCACTCGGCCATCATAAATAAGCTTACCGGCTTAAATATCAACCCCTATGTCACAAGATGGGTTGCAAACTGGCTCAGGGATACAACCCACATGTTCAGGATTGCAGGTGCCACGTCCAAATCCAAAACAGTTACAAGTGGTGTCCCACAAGCCTCACTTCTGGGACCTCTCTTATTTGGTATATACTTCCTTGAGGTACAGGCTAACACGGGGGGACTATGGCTGACAGAGTTCCCAGATGACTGCAAACTGGGAGACATAATCGACTCCCTGGCTGACACACGCATCCTCAAAAAGGTTCTCATGGAGATGGATGCTTGGCGACAGAGGCACGCCCTCAAGGTAAATGCTAACAAGTGCATAGTCATCCCCTTTGGAAAAAACAAAGTGCCCACAAATTACCACATAGGTGGTGATCCATTAAGTATGGCAGAAGTAATTAGGGATTTGTGGAGACATGTAGATAGTAATCTCTCCTTTGATAATCACATTGCCAAAGTGGTTAGTAAGACTTTCTATATAGTCCACATTATCATGAAAGTGTTTGCATCTGGATCAAGAGAGGTCATTGTGCCCCTGTACTCATCACTCATCAGGCCCATGATTGTCTACAATGCCCCATTTGGGATGTACCTTACTCAACACCTGCAGCAACTGGTGAGACCACAAAAGTACCTCAACAAGGGGATCATGGGCCTGAAACAGATGTCCTATGCAGCTCGACTACAGAAACCCTGCCTGTACTCAGTTGCTTACCGCATACTCAGAGGCAATCTATGCCTCAAGTACACAGCCATGTCTAAACCAGAATTAATGGACATTCTCCACCTGAGGAAATCCAAATCCATTAGAGCTACACGCTCCAGGGACATAGACCTCAGCACAACAATTAATAGTACATGCTGCAGGGGCAGACCCTTTCCCAGAGTCTACCCTCACTCTGGCATCGAATCCAAATTCATGTTAGACATAACCCCTCGTTGACCCTCTTCAAGCAATATCTGGTCGCACGGATGGGAAATTGCAGATTCACACATGGGATCTCTTCTGTGTCCCTGCTTGACAGAGGCACAGTAAACTAATCTTAAAGGGTGACCTTCTGTGACCTACTATACAAAGGCACAGTAGGCTAATCTTATAGGGAGGTGGAAGCCAAATACACTCTGGCTAGGCTTGGAAATGCCATAGGGCAGATAGCCTAATATCTACCTATGAACCTATGTACACAAGTCTCATCTTGTGTGATCTATCTGAGTACCAGTTGCAAATCCGTCATATGACAATACATATTTATGCACAGAGTGTCGGGTTTGTGCATACAACATGTCTGTGGGATATTGGATAAGGGCTATTCAAGGTCTATGTGGGATGTGTGTAGCTCATTTCAGTGATGTATGTCCCGGGTATCTGACTTGCGAACAGTGTAGCTGTTTGCCAAACATGATCTGCCCATGCACATACCAAAGGTGGTAGTGTTGTGTGTGTGTGTGGGCTTCCAATCGCTCTGTTTATGGCTTTAATCATGATGGACCCCATATCCTTGCAGATCAGACATCATAGAGATATACGACTATAGTTCCTATGGCCTGTTGTGCACCAACACTTCTGCAGAGTGGCATGTGTTGCTGGAACACATTCGACATTAACATATTCTGTAGAGAGGGTATGGCTCAGCAGACTGTTCAGGTGCAGGCTCTGCATGTTCTGCAGTTCACTTGTGAGACATATAGGGAAACACTGTGATCCCATCAATGCCATGTTATGAGCCTGGGAAGGAGCTGTTTACCCATTCTACATGTGATATCTCCTGGTATGATGATAGGGCCTTCTGTCAGTGGGATCATGCCATGTTCGTTCACTAGGGGCAGCTTGCACCTGTCACCCTTGGCCTTTCAAATACTGCCTATGGCACTTTGCACTGCAATATTACCTTTTGTAGGCAAGCCACAGTAGACACAACCACCTCCATAGACAATACAAGGTAACTGACGCTACCGGTGATGCTGCTCCATGCCAGACATCTACACCTGTACATACATGCACTCAAGGATCTCTACAGTATGGGATATAGCAATATCTGTCTGTACAGTCACAGGAACCTGGGTCAAGTGTCCTGAAAGCACACCAACACTACCAGGGTACACTTCATACAATTATATATGCCTACATTAACCAGGACACACCTGGAAAGGAGGGGGAGTATCCATATACAGCAAAGATACACAAACCTCCAGGTGAGTTGCAATGCACAAAACATCGGATACCATCCATGTGTTGCTTACAGTGGGCAACACTGCCTTTCAGGTAATAGCCTGCTACAGACCACACTCACAAATGGAGGGACCACACTTGCCTTTCCGGTGAACACTGGCAGATATGTGGGTCTCTGCAACCAAATTATAGTGGTTGACATCAAGTAGCCAAACACTGAATGTATATACTACACAAGGCTCAAAATCATAACACAATGATTACTCAAGTATGTCACCTGACAAGCTATGGAACAAGTGGTCACCACCACTACACGAGGGATATTCAGATTATACCTAGTCCTTACCCACATTGGGTCTCTATGTTGCATACCTGAGGTATAACCCTCATTGGTAAGGTCAGAACATACATTTATCTCACTGTACAACCATATCCGTTCCACACACCCAGTCTAGGTACTCTCAGTGAGGTACCTCTGACAAGCAGATGTCATACTTCTCTGAACCAAGGTGGTTTTCTTCAGAACCCCCAGCTCAGTGTCAACTATGACTCAGACCACAGTATCCTTTAGATACCCATTGTATGGACACCTACAGGAATGCTTGAATCATGCTATCCCACATGTATCCAAGAGTCAGTCCTGTAAAGGCAGGTGACCTGTGTGGTGGACCCCCGGACATACATACACTATGCAACAACAGGTGGAGGCTACTACATGATAGAGCAGTATCCCACAAAATGAAGGCATCTCTGATCAGTACTAGCAGCTAGCTACAATCAGTCATAACATGATCTAAGGCCTGCTTCAACAGTATGAATGCACAATACACTAATGACAATAACAAGGCCTTCTTTAGTTATGTCAGGTACCTGGGTGGCAGCTCCCACATATGCTATGTTGTAGTGTATCATTACCACAACATACACTGAGCCCACAGACATTGTCAACATGCTGGCAGACAGGCTCAGTGCATACTTTTCCTACCATTCCACAAATGTAGGAATGTCCATCCCAATGGAGTGTATCCTCCCTGACATCACAGATGTACATGTGAGAGCTGCCCTCTACAAAGCAATAACACATCAGCAATGGGACCACTACGTGACCCAGGCTGTGTCTCACGCAGAATTATTGACAGACATAAGTGTCACATAACGTCAATATTCAATATTAGACATACTACAGGATATACTACAGGATACAGTGGTCCTAGCTACAGAGAACTGAGAAAAGCGACTACTTTCCAGATTTAAGTATTTTTTTCTGTTTTTTACTTGGAATACCTTCTCTTGCTTATTTTAAACAAGCTTATACTGTTTTTTTAACTGTTTGCTGCATTATATAGTGTCTGCACTTAAAATTTTACCTGGTCGAAAATTGATTGAAAATCTGTTGTTTGTTTGTTTAATTTAACTGTTGAGGCTGCCCACTAAAGTGTGCTAGCCTGTGTAACTGATTTATTGCTGCCGTCTGTATTTCTGTGTGTTTTCTATCTAAAAACAAAAAAAAACAAAAAATAATCCTTGTTTTCCTGCCTCTCCTCAACTAGTTTAGACCAGTTTACAGGCTTTGCTGTCTTCTGGGCTGTGGTGTAGTTCCTGTGTTGTCCATTACCTTACTTGGATAGAAGGAAGTTTCTTTGCTCACCAGTGGGAGTGGGGAGCCTTGAGCAGCGTATCTGTCCCTGAAGGAGTGACCTCAGCACAAGAGCTGTAGTAATTGATTGTTTTGGACCATTTCTAGTTCTTTTGAAGTTCCCTGTTTAAAATCCGCATTTGCACGGCTTTGAGCGATTGTGCGCATAGCGCAGCGCCGGTTAAACAGGGTTAAACTTTTTCTGGCTCCACCAAGTCTGCTCTTCAAATTTTCCCTTAGAAAGCTCTACTCTTAGAATAACCAGTCTACTCATTATATTATAAGCATAGCACTTGTTCTCAAAGCTTCTCTTCTAAGCAAGCACTCTCAAAGTCAAGTAGCACTACATCCACCTACCACCCCAACCACTTCCCTTAAAGGCACAGCACTCTCTTATAATATTCTAGCATGTCGAGTGGTAGATTGCTAGCATCTTCTCCTATTCAGCTGGTTAATCTGGGAATCTTGAGACAATGCTATAATTGTCTCATATACACAGACAACCCTCTCCTCCTCCCAACAAACACAAATACATGTGAGAGATGCAACTATATAGCCAAATTGGAGCCTGAACTCTCTCAACTCAGGACTGGCAAGACCAGACAGGAGGAGAAGGTAACCACACACACAACAAACCCAGTCACACATAGACCTACCCCAACTGCAAATCAAGCACATAATAACACAAAAACATACTCGGAGGCTCTATTAAAAAACTTACCAAAACAACAGAGGCTCCCAAAGCAGACACCCAAAAATCCACCACCTCAAAACATAACACATGCAACACATACTTCAAAAAATCGGTGTGTCAATAAATCACAGCCCTTAAGGCCAAACACTATGCCTGATACACTAGTAATAGGTGACTCTATAGTCAGACACATTGACGTCCCCCTTACCAGGCTGAGCAAGGAGAGGGTAATGGTAAGCTGCCTATCGGGGGCTAGGATCCACCATATAACACACGCACTCAGGACACTCAAAAGCACGTACAAATATGACTCCGTCATTGTCCATGCCGGTGTGAATGACCTGAGACGTACCTCCTTGGACTACATGAAAAGAGACATAGAGGAGCTCTCTGATTATGTAGCCCAGGCTGGTATGACCCTGACCCTGAGCAGCATCCTGCCCTCACCAAGAATGATGCCACAATACAAAGACAAGATGATCAGCTTTAATAATTGGCTCAATTACTGGTGTCATTCTGGGGGGATCCAATGTCTGTCTGCTTGGGATGACATGCTGGACAAGCCACACTGCTTCGCAAGGGACGGCTTGAACCTGTCACCACTGGGCTTCTGGATATTGGCTAAGGCTCTTGCCACCCCCATAGGGCCTTTTTTAGGCAAGGCACAAAAGACGAACCCACCTCCTTAGAAAACAAAAATGGAAAAAAATTAAGGGTAATGCTGCTCAACGCCAGAAGTCTAAATCTCAAGATGCAGGCTCTCGAAGCACTCCTCAGTATGGAGAACATTGATGTCTATGCTGTAACCGAGACCTGGTTCAAGGCTCCTGAGAGCACACCGGCACTACCAGGCTTTACCTCGTATCATGCTTTTCGGCCCCAAAACCCAGGCCGAACCACAAAGGGAGGGGGAGTGTCCATATTCATCAAGGATACCCACACCTCCAGGTTAGTGGCAACTCATGAAGCATCGGAGACCATCCAGGTGCAGCTAACCATAGGCAAAACTGCTATACAACTGGTTGCATGTTACAGATCACCCTCCCAATCTCAAGATCCCCACTCAGCCTTCCTGAAAACATTGGAAGATATGAATGTCTCACCAAATACCATCATATTGGGAGACTTCAACTACCCTAACATAGACTGGGTGCACTATTCTAGCCCTAACACCCTAGCCCAAAGGTTCCTGGAATTCATAAACTCAAATGCAATGGAACAGCTAGTCACCTCTCCCACAAAGGGTTTTAATATACTAGACCTGATCATCACAAACATGGGGACAAAATGCTCCACATCGGAAGTATTCCCCTCACTGGTGAGATCTGACCACAAACTAATCACCCTGAATATACATTTACCACCTCCACCCCCAGCACAAAGACTACAGTGAGAAACTTCTCAAAAGCCAACTTTACACTTCTCAAGACTGAGATGGTATCATTTAAGCCCACAGGGCCAATGGAAACCACATCCCACAATGCTGAATCCTATACAAATGCTTTCTGGACATCTCCAAGAATGCATGGATCATGCAATCCCAAATAAAACCAAGACCCTCTCCACCAAAGGAAAGCATCCTGTCTGGTGGACCCCAGCCATAAACAAATTGTATAACAAATGAAGGAAGCGACTGCAAGACAGAGCAAAATCCCATAAAGGGAAGGCATCTCTGATCAGCACTAGTAGAAAGCTACGTTCTCTCATAAAAACATCCAAGGCCAACTTTGAGAGAAAAATTGCCAAGGACACTAAAGATAACCACAAGGCATTCTTCAGTTATGTTAGAAACCTGGAAACCCTCAGATATGCTCAGAGTTAGTACACAACGACAAAAGATTTACCGAACCGACAGATATTGCCAACATTCTGGCAGACAGGTTCAGTGCAAATTTCTCCCCTCCCTCACCTCCAAAAGAAGAAATACTCATCCCAGCTGAATGTAACCTCCCTGTCATCTCTGATATCCAGGTGTTAACCGCCCTCAGCAAAGCAAAAAACACAGCATCTATGGGACCTGATGGTATCCCCGGCTGCATGATACGTGAACTCCAAGAGGAGCTAAACCCGCATATAAAAAGGCCTGGTTTGCAAAGCTATGGGAAGAATTATTATGAAACTCATAAACAACGACATTGGGGACCTACAGACACTTGATCCCACCAAATTCGGCTTTGTAAAGGGCAGATCCTGCCTTTTGAACCTGGTTGACTTTTTTGAAACAGTCACTAGAGCCATTGATGAGGGCAAGGCAGTCCATACAGCCTACCTGGACTTGGCTAAAGCCTTCGACACAATACCCCACTCGGGGATCATAGATAAGCTAAACAGCTTAAACGTAAATCCATATGTCACAAGATGGGTTGCAAACTGGCTAAAGAACAGAACCCATAAAGTCAAGATTGCAGGAGCCATGTCAGACTCAAAGCCAGTCACAAGTGGTGTCCCACAGGTCTCTGTCCTGGGACCCCTCTTGTTCGGCATTTACTTCTCAGATGTGAAAGCAAACATGGGAGGGTTGTGGCTGACAAAGTTCGCAGATGACTGCAAACTAGGCCATAGTCGATACACCAGCTGACACATACATCCTACAGAAAGGCCTCACGAAACGGACAACTGGTGCCGGAATCATGGCCTTAAACTGAATGCCAAGAAATGTATAGTCATCCCCTTTGGGAAAAACAGTGGGAGTGGGGAGCCTTGAGCAGCGATCTGTCCCTGAAGGAGTGACCTCAGCACAAGAGCTGTAGTAATTGATTGTTTTGGACCATTTCTAGTTCTTTTGAAGTTCCTTGTTTAAAATCCGCATTTGCACGCTTTGAGCGATTGTGCGCATAGCGCCGGTTAAACAGGGTTAAACTTTTCTGGCTCCACCAAGTCTGCTCTTCAAATTTTCCTTAGAAAGCTCTACTCTTAGAATAACCAGTCTACTCATTATATTATAAGCATAGCACTTGTTCTCAAAGCTTCTCTTCTAAGCAAGCACTCTCAAAGTCAAGTAGCACTACATCCACCTACCACCCCAACCACTTCCCTTAAAGGCACAGCACTCTCTTATAATATTCTAGCATGTCGAGTGGTAGATTGCTAGCATCTTCTCCTATTCAGCTGGTTAATCTGGGAATCTTGAGACAATGCTATAATTGTCTCATATACACAGACAACCCTCTCCTCCTCCCAACAAACACAAATACATGTGAGAGATGCAACTATATAGCCAAATTGGAGGCTGAACTCTCTCAACTCAGGACTGGCAAGACCAGACAGGAGGAGAAGGTAACCACACACACAACAAACCCAGTCACACATAGACCTACCCCAACTGCAAATCAAGCACATAATAACACAAAAACATACTCGGAGGCTCTATTAAAAAACTTACCAAAACAACAGAGGCTCCCAAAGCAGACACCAAAAATCCACCACCTCAAAACATAACACATGCAACACATACTTCAAAAATCGGTGTGTCAATAAATCACAGCCCTTAAGGCCAAACACTATGCCTGATACACTAGTAATAGGTGACTCTATAGTCAGACACATTGACGTCCCCTTACCAGGCTGAGCAAGGAGAGGGTAATGGTAAGCTGCCTATCGGGGCTAGGATCCACCATATAACACGCACTCAGGACACTCAAAAGCAAGTAGAAATATGACTCCGTCATTGTCCATGCCGGTGTGAATGACCTGAGCCGTACCTCCTCGGACTACATGAAAAGAGACATAGAGGAGCTCTCTGATTATGTAGCCCAGGCCGGTATGACCCTGACCCTGAGCAGCATCTTGCCATCACCAAGAATGATGCCACAATACAAAGACAAGATGATCAGGTTAATAATTGGCTCAATTACTGGTGTCATTCTAGAGGGATCCAATGTCTGTCTACTTGGGATGACATGCTGGACAAGCCACACTGCTTCGCAAGGGACGGCTTGAACCTGTCACCACTGGGCTTCTGGATATTGGCTAAGGCTCTTGCCACCCCATAGGGCCTTTTAGGCAAGGCACAAAAGGCGAACCCACCTCCTTAGAAAACAAAATGGAAAAAATTAAGGGTAATGCTGCTCAACGCCAGAAGTCTAAATCTCAAGATGCAGGCTCTCGAAGCACTCCTCAGTATGGAGAACATTGATGTCTATGCTGTAACCGAGACCTGGTTCAAGGCTCCTGAGAGCACACCGGCACTACCAGGCTTTACCTCGTATCATGCTTTTCGGCCCCAAAACCCAGGCCGAACCACAAAGGGAGGGGGAGTGTCCATATTCATCAAGGATACCCACACCTCCAGGTTAGTGGCAACTCATGAAGCATCGGAGACCATCCAGGTGCAGCTAACCATAGGCAAAACTGCTATACAACTGGTTGCATGTTACAGATCACCTCCCAATCTCAAGATCCCCACTCAGCCTTCCTGAAAACATTGGAAGATATGAATGTCTCACCAAATACCATCATATTGGGAGACTTCAACTACCCTAACATAGACTGGGTGCACTATTCTAGCCCTAACACCCTAGCCCAAAGGTTCCTGGAATTCATAAACTCAAATGCAATGGAACAGCTAGTCACCTCTCCCACAAAGGGTTTTAATATACTAGACCTGATCATCACAAACATGGGGACAAAATGCTCCACATCGGAAGTATTCCCCTCACTGGTGAGATCTGACCACAAACTAATCACCCTGAATATACATTTACCACCTCCACCCCCAGCACAAAAGACTACAGTGAGAAACTTCTCAAAAGCCAACTTTACACTTCTCAAGACTGAGATGGTATCATTTAAGCCCACAGGGCCAATGGAAACCACATCCCACAATGCTGAATCCTACACAAATGCTTTCTACGGACATCTCCAAGAATGCATGGATCATGCAATCCCAAATAAAACCAAGACCCTCTCCACCAAAGGAAAGCATCCTGTCTGGTGGACCCCAGCCATAAACAAATTGTATAACAAAAGAAGGAAGCGACTGCAAGACAGAGCAAAATCCCATAAAGGGAAGGCATCTCTGATCAGCACTAGTAGAAAGCTACGTTCTCTCATAAAAACATCCAAGGCCAACTTTGAGAGAAAAATTGCCAAGGACACTAAAGATAACCACAAGGCATTCTTCAGTTATGTTAGAAACCTGGGCGGAAACCCTCAGATATGCTCAGAGTTAGTACACAACGACAAAAGATTTACCGAACCGACAGATATTGCCAACATTCTGGCAGACAGGTTCAGTGCAAATTTCTCCCCTCCCTCACCTCCAAAAGAAGAAATACTCATCCCAGCTGAATGTAACCTCCCTGTCATCTCTGATATCCAGGTGTTAACCGCCCTCAGCAAAGCAAAAAACACAGCATCTATGGGACCTGATGGTATCCCCGGCTGCATGATACGTGAACTCCAAGAGGAGCTAAACCCGCATATAAAAAGGCCTGGTTTGCAAAGCTATGGGAAGAATTATTATGAAACTCATAAACAACGACATTGGGGACCTACAGACACTTGATCCCACCAAATTCGGCTTTGTAAAGGGCAGATCCTGCCTTTTGAACCTGGTTGACTTTTTTGAAACAGTCACTAGAGCCATTGATGAGGGCAAGGCAGTCCATACAGCCTACCTGGACTTGGCTAAAGCCTTCGACACAATACCCCACTCGGGGATCATAGATAAGCTAAACAGCTTAAACGTAAATCCATATGTCACAAGATGGGTTGCAAACTGGCTAAAGAACAGAACCCATAAAGTCAAGATTGCAGGAGCCATGTCAGACTCAAAGCCAGTCACAAGTGGTGTCCCACAGGTCTCTGTCCTGGGACCCCTCTTGTTCGGCATTTACTTCTCAGATGTGAAAGCAAACATGGGAGGGTTGTGGCTGACAAAGTTCGCAGATGACTGCAAACTAGGCGCCATAGTCGATACACCAGCTGACACATACATCCTACAGAAAGGCCTCACGAAGCGGACAACTGGTGCGGAATCATGGCCTTAAACTGAATGCCAAGAAATGTATAGTCATCCCCTTTGGGAAAAACAAAGTACCCACAAATTATCACATAGACAGTAACCCACTGAGTACCGAAAAAGTAATCAGAGACCTGGGGACCCAAGTTGATAGTGACCTCTCATTTGATACCCACGTTGCCAAAGTGGTTAGAAAGACTTTCTACCTTGCCCACCTTATCATGAAGGGGTTCACATCCAGATCAAAGGAGGTCACCATGCCCCTGTACTCCTCCCTTATCAGGCCCATGATTGAGTACAATGCCCCATTTGGTATGTACCTCACCCAGCACTTACAACAGCTGGAGAGACCCCAGAAGTACCTCACCAAGAGGATCGAGGGTCTCCAACATATGTCATATGCTACCAGGCTAAAGAAACTCCAGCTCTATTCAGTAGCATACCGCTTGCTCAGAGGTGATCTGTGCCTGACGTACAAGGCCATGTCCAACCAGGAATTGATGGACATGCTCCACCTCAAAAAATCCAAATCCATAAGAACCACGAGAGCCAAAGATTTAAACCTCAGTACAAACATGAATAGAACATGCTGGCGGGACAGATTCATAGCTCAGAGGCTTCAATACTCTGGAACAAAATCCCAGTTCATGTTAGGCAGAGCCCCTCACTGACTCTCTTCAAGAGAAATCTTGACGAGTGGATGGGAGATCGTAGGTTTACCCGGGGTCACCCTGTGTCGCTACTTGACAGAGGCACAGTAAACTAATTTTAATAAGTAAGGGGGTCTTCAATGTGTCAATACTAGACAAAGGCACAATATTCTAAATTTATTCTATACACCTTAGTACCACTACATGGGGTGGCGAAAGCCACATCTCTAGGGCTAGGCTTGCAAATGCCCCAGGGCAGATAGCCTAGTACTAAACTATGAAACTATGAAACTATATGTCCCCAAGGAATGTCATACAGCAACAGTAGTGCCACTCAACAAAGGTGTTGCCACACGGGACAATGGACACTATCACCCTATAAGCCTGACTAGCCTGTTCTGCAAAGCTATGGAGCGTATCATCATGGAAGCCATACACAGACATCGTCAACCTCCAGACACAGGGTCATACACAATTCACCTTTGTTAAGGGCACCACATGCCTCTTGCACCTGGTCAACCTTTTTAAAACAGCTAACAGGGCCATAGACATAGTTTAGGTAGTTGACACAGCCTACCTGTACCTACCACAAGCCTTTGACACAATAGCCCACTTGGACATCTTACATACACTCACCAGCTCGCATATCAAGACATATGTCACAAGATGGATTGCAACCTGGATTAGGGTTAGCACACACATGGTTGGGATTGCAGATGCCATATCAGGGTGTACACCAGTTACATGTGCCGCCCCACAAGGCTCAGTTATGTGACCTCTCTTGTTCCATATATATTTCTCTGAGGTACAGGCTAACACAGGAGGACTGTGGAAGACCAAGGTGGCAGATGACTGTATACTGTGTGCCATCATCGACTCCAGCTGACACAAGTATCCTTCTATGAGGGATCACAGGAATGTTTGACTGGTGCCAGAGCCATAGCATACAGCTAAATGCCATGAAATGCATAGTCATCACCTTTGGGAATGGCAAAGTGCACACAGATTAACACATAGATGGTAATCCATTACGTACAGAAGGTGTACTTAGGGATTTGTGGACAAAAGTAGATATCCATCTCTCCTTTGGACATGCTGGTGTGAATGACCTGAGACGTACCTCTCTGGACTACATGAAAAGAGACATACAGAAGCTCTCTGAGCATGCAGGCCAGGCCGGTATGACCCTGACCTTGAGTAGCATCTTACCATCACCAAGAATGATGCCACAATATGAAGACAAGATGATCAATTTTAACAATTGGCTTAAGTACTGGTGTCATTCAAAGGGGATCCAATGCTTGTCAGCCTGGGATGACATGCTCGACAAGCCACGCTGCTTCGCTAGGGACAGCTTGCACCTGTCACCCCTGGGCTTTTGGATATTGGCAAAGGCTCTTGCTACCGCCATAGTGCCTTTTTTATGCAAGGCTCAAAAGACAAACCCACCTCCATAAGTAACACAAGGGAAAAGAAAATAAGGGTAATGCTACTCAACGCCAGAAGTTGTAACCTCAAGATGCAGGCACTCAAAACCCTCCTCAGCATGGAGAACATCGATGTCTGAGCAGTGACTGAGACCTGGTTCAAGGCTCCCGAGAGCACCCCAGCACTACCAGGCTATATCTTATACCATACTTTTTGGCCACAAAACTCGGACTGAACCACAAAAGGAGGGGGAGTATCAATTTCCGTCAAAGATACCCACACCTCCAGGTTGGTGGCACAGCACAAAGCATCAGAGACTATCCATGTGCAACTAACAGTGGGTGAAACTGCCTCCCACTTTATAGCCTGCAACAGACCACCTGCCCAAACCCAGGAACCCCACTCAGCCTTCCTGAGAACATTGGAAAATATGACGGTCTCTCCAAAAATCATTATATTGGGGGACTTCAACTACCCAAACTTAGACTGGGAGCATTACTGTAGCTCCAACACCCTAGCCCAAAGATTCCTAGAATTTATAAACTCAAATGCTATGGAACAACTAGTCACCACTCCCATAAGAGGGGAAAACATACTGGACCTGATCATCACCAACATGGGGATCATTATGATCCAGACCGGAAGTGTATCCCTCACTGGTGAGATCTGACCATAAATTAATCTCAATGGATATCCACATCCCATCCCCACCCCCTGCCCACAAAACAACAGTAAAAAAGCTTTCTAAAGCAAACTTCATAGTCCTCCAAACCAAGGTGGAATCCTTCAAAGCCCCTAGGCCCGTGGAAAATATGGCCCAGACTGCAGAATCCTTTATAAACGCCTTCTATGATCACCTACAGGGATGCATGGATCATGCAATCCCAAATAAAACCAAGGGCCAATCCCCCAAAGGCAGGTGTCCTGTCTGGTGGACCCCAGCCATAAACAAACTATACAATAGAAGGAGAAAGCTACTGCATGATAGAGCAAACTCCCTAAAAGGGAAGGCATCTGTAATCAGTATTAGCAAGAGACTATGGGCACTCATGAAATCATATAAGGCCAGTTTTGAGGAAACAACTGCACAGGACACTAAAGATAATCACAAGGCTTTCTTTAGTTATGTTAGGAACCTGGGTGGAAACACTGAGATGTGCTCAGAGTTACTCCAAAATGACAGAATATATACTGATCCCACAGACATTGCCAATATCCTGGCTGACAGGTTCAGCGCAAACTTCTCCCACCCCTCCCCCCCAAAAGAGCAATTATGTATCCCAGTAGAGTGCTGCTCCACTGACATATCAGATGCTCAGGTAAGAGCCGCCCTCTCCAAAGCAAAAATCACAGCATCAATGGGACCAGACGGTGTCTCAGTCTGCGTCCTACATGAACTCCAAGAAGAGCTGATCCCCAACATAAAGCTACTGTTCATTCTCAGCTTTACTACAGGATATGTACCCAAAGAATGGCGTACAGCAACAGTGATCCCTCTCCACAAAGGTGGCACCTCAACAGATCCTGGAAACTATCACCCCATAAGCCTGACTAGCTTGGTCTGCATGGCTATGGAGAGGATCATCACGGAAATCATAAATAGGGACATTAGGGACCTACAGTCACTGGATCCTACCCAGTTTGGCTTTGTTAAGGGCAGATCATGCCTCTTAAACTTGGTTGATTTCTTTGAAACAGTCACCAAGGCCATTGACAAGGGGAAGGTGGTCCATACAGCTTACCTGGACCTAGCAAAAGCCTTCAATACAATACCCCACTCAGGCATCATAGATAAGTTCTCCAGCTTAAATATAAATCCCTATGTCACTAGATGAGTTGCAAACTGGCTCAAGGACAGAAGCCACATAGTCAGAATTGCTGAAGCCATATCAGACTCCAAACCAGTTACAAGTGGCATCCCACAAGGCTCAGTCCTTCGACCTCTCTTGTTCGGTATATATTTCTCATAGGTACAGGCCAATACAGGAGGACTGTGGCTGACCAAGTTCGCAGATGATTGCAAACTGGGTGCTATAATCGACTCTTCAGCTGACACAAACATCCTCCAAAAGGGTCTCATAGAAACAGATAACCGGTGCCAGACCCATGGCCTCAAGCTAAATGCCAAAAAGTGTATAGTCATCCCCTTTGGCAAAAACAAAGTACACACAAATTACCACATAGGTGGTAAGCCAATAAGCACAGAAGAAGTAATTAGGGACCTGGGGACCCAAGTTGATAGCAATCTATCTTTTGATAACCACGTGGCCAAAGTAGTTAGGAAAACCTTCTATATAACCCACCTAATCATGAAGGGATTCACATCCAGATCAAGGGAGGTCATTGTGCCTCTGTACTCATCCCTCATCAGGCCCATAATTGAATACAATGCCCCTTTTGGGATGTACCTTACCCGACACCTGCAGCAACTGGAAAGACCCCAGAAGTACCTCACCAAGAGGATCAAAGGGCTCAAACAGATTCCATATACTGCCCGGCTAAAGAAAGTCCAGCTCTACTCAGTTGCATACCGCCTGCTAAGAGGCAATCTGTGCCTGACGTATAAAGCCATGTCCAACTCAGAATTAATGGACATACTGCACCTCATAAAATCCAAATCCCATCGAGCTACGCGCTCGAGGGACTTGAACCTCAGCATGGAAATAAATAGAACATGCTGGAGGGACAGATTCATAACCCAGAGGCTCCCTTCACTCTGGAAGTGAATCCCAGTCTGAGTTAGGCAGAGTCCCTCACTGAGTCTCTTCAAGAGGAATCTTGACGAGTGGATGGGAGACCATATGTTTACCCCAGGTATCAATTCTGTGTCACTGTTAGACAGAGACACAGTTAACTAACCTCGAATAAGGGCATATTAAAACTCACTTGAAAATGGGTGGCTAAAGCCAAACACGCTCTGGCTAGGCTTATAAATGCCCTAGGGCAGATAGCCTAGTATAAACCTATGAACATTGGCAAAGTGTTTATGTAGGCCTTCTATATATCCCACCTTATCCATAAAGGTTTCACTTATGAAGCAAGTGAAATCTTTGTGCACCTGTACCCATCAGGACCATACTTGGGTACAATGCACCATTTTAGATGTACCTTACCCGACACCTGTAGCAAATTTACTGACCACAAAGGTACCTCACCCAACAGGAGAGTCTTACAGATGGCCTACAAAGTTCAACTACAGACACTCAAGATGTACTCAGTTGCTTAATGACTACCCAGATGTAATCTGTGACTGCTGTGTACAGCCATGTACAAGCAAGACGTATTGGTCATGCTCCACCTCAGGATATCTGTATCCCTTACAGCTACACGATACAGGGATGTCAAACTCAGCACAGGAGTACTACTACATGCAGCAGGGCCAGATTCATATCACAGGGGCTACACTCACTGTGGAACATACTCACACTCCACATTAGGCAGAGACACTCACTGACCCTCTTCAGTGGAGGTCTCAATGAGGGTATGGGTGATCATTCATTTACCCATGTGATGTCTTCTGTGTCCCTGCTAGACAGAGGCACAATACACTAACCGTACAACAGCTATCTTGTGTGACCTACTATTCCAAGGCACAATATAGTAGTCTACAGGGTGGTGAAAGCCAAGCACAGTCTGGATAGCATTATGAATGCTCTATGGCTGATACCTACTATCAAGCAATGACACTATGTACCTATGATACTGTTTGGTGTGCACATTGTTTATTGTTGATACTGACTGCAGGTTTGTTATCTTCTTTGCTTTCCTACTTTCTATGTACAACATATGTATCTGTAGTGCATATGTGATTATGACTGACTTCCAAGATGTTCTATATATGTCTGTTATCTTATAAGTATGTGCACAAGCCAGGACTTTTGGCTTGTGAGAGGTTCCTGGGTTAACACATGAATCACCAGATATGTCTGGCACCTTGCTGCATGCACACATGGCCTAAGTGTGTGAGCATGTTCAGTTTGCCCTTTCAGTGCTTTGTTGCCTCACATTTTTCTCATTTATTTAAGTGTGTGGGCATGCCCAGTATAACCTGTCAGTATGTTGCTGTCTGGGGTCCAATACATTTGTTAACATTTGTGAACACAGACATTATTAACATGTATAGTATGTGTGTTGTACATCAAGTTATATTTATAATGCAGGGCCCACCCGTGTGTCATAACTCAACATGAATTATGCTGTGCATGCAGGGTTTCCTTGAGACACTTTGCATAGACTTATCAACATGTCTTCCTACAGGCTGACCATTGAAATACTGTCATGGTTTAGTGGTTCAGTACTTAGACTATAGAGTATGGTATCCTGGGTTCAAGACCTGTCACTACTTCAAATTCTCCTATTGTGCAGATCAGACTCCTTAAGGTCAAGTAAAGCATATTTGTGTATGTTTACCTGCTTTTGTTCAAATATGGCCATCTTTGACCAGACTTTTGTCAACATTGATGAATGATGGCCAATATTGCTGAAAATTGTCCAAAGTTGTGGCAGTTAGTGTTTATGATTGTGTTTACATATTATTATATAGTGGCAAAGCTGTTTAGCACTGCTTTATATTGGTTAACAAAATGCAATCATGCCTCAGGTGGTGCTGCAGGGCTGCCTATGTCGGATGCAATTCGTACACTCCCTATACATGTTTGGGAACAGGGAGTATCAACTTAGTCATCCCTTTTACTATATATGCGGGTCAGGAAGAGGTATAATTTCCAGGGCTCCTACTGAGCCAGTGTATGTGCTATGCATTGCCTCTTTGCCAAGGCCAAAGTATACTGGGCACGCCTCCTTCTGCCTACTGGGGCAGGCTCAGGTTGTTCCTCCTCCAAGTCACGCTCTGCCTGTGATTGGCTTGGCAATAGTGGGGGGCTGTTTGGCCCAGCCCTATGGTGATCCTGCTGTAGCTGTTTTCACAGAATCATATTATGTAGCATAGCACATACCATGACAATTTGGGTACATGTAGTTGGTGAGTACTGCAAGGCTCCACCAGATGAGTCCAGGCACCGGAACCATGACTTGAGCAGCCCAAACACATGCTCGATTACATTTCGTGTTTGTGCGTGTGCCTCATTATGGCATTCCTGTTCAGGTGTGTGTGCATTTCTGATGGGTGTCATCAGCCACGGCTCAAGTGCCTATCCAGCATCCCCCACTAGGTGACCGTGAGAAATGTTCCCATTGGCAAATGTCTGGTACAGCTGTGTCAGATGCCAGATATGGGAATCGTGGTAGCTTCCAGGGCAGCCAGCACACATATTCATTATTATGCCCTGGGCATTACACACAACCTGGCAGTTGATGGAGGGGAAACCCTTGCGGTTAATGTAGGCCCTACCCCGCTCACCAGCTGGTGATTTGATATGTATGTGCGTGCAGTCTATTGCACCCACTACCTCAGGGTATTCTGCTATTTGCTGGAAAAGATGCATATTGCTGGCTAATACCTCACAGGAATTCGAGAAATATACATGATCACCGACATGTGCTGACATGGCATCCAGGAACTGGTGCAGTACCCTGGATGCTGATGCCTGTGATATCCCCATAATATCACCAGTTGGTCTCTGGAAAGTACCTGTTGCTAGTATTTGTAGGCCAACACATACCTTGGTTTCCACTGGAATGGGTTCCCCTCTGTTGGTTCTGTGTGTGAGGCGTGGCCTGCACAGCTCAACAATTTGCTGCAAGAGGTCTCTGTCCACTCTATAGCGCTCCACTATCTCCAGCTCATGTAGCTCCTGGTAGGTTACCCTGGGCCTGCACACTCTTCTCCGTCTCTGCACTGGGTGTTGATCATCAGCATTACCATTGTCACCACCCTCAGCATATTGCATATGTCGCCTTATGACAGCAATGGCAGCCCCTAACATTTTTTTGTCTCAGTACAGGATTTTCAGTATTCACTTCTCTTAGCTGACTGCAGTGCTGCAGTGTGTCTCAGCAATACATGGTAAAAACTTGTTTGCAGAGTTTTAAGTGCTGGGCTGGGCTGGGCTAGTGTACTGCCTGTGTAATTGCCTGATTCTGATTGTTTCCACCTGCTAGCTCTGCTGATTCTCCCTGGTTAACTTCCTACTGTTTGTTGTGCTTCCTTTTCCCTTCCTATTTCCACAAGGGGCAGCGCCGCATACATGAGCGCAAACACATGCACACCAGCTAACACGCACGCACGCACGCATGCACACAAGCGCACATACGCGCACACAAGCTTACACAGCCCAACACCTGATAATTCCTGCTTAAACGTGTGCACACAGGTACAAACGCGCATACACAAATGTCAACAGTCTTAAGACACTTACTCCAGCTTAAATGCGCGCACACAGTGTTACTCGATTCTACAGGCGCACACACACGCACAAACACATTCTAAACACTTTTATAAGAAAGTTTAGTAATATTTATTCACTGCATACATCTTCCATTTCTTAACTTTACCTAGGATACCTGCTGACACACCTCTTCCATTGATGAGTACCTGACAGCAGACACATGCCACTCTGCTCCAATGAGCTTACATTCTTTCATATATGCCCCCCTCGTGATGTCACCTATCTTCTACTCTGTTACTCCCCTTATCTTAAGTTTTACACTCCACTGACTGTGCTCATTTGCTATGTAAACTTGTGATTCACTATCCTTACCCTTATTTGTATAGGATTGCCAAGTAATGCTTGGTTACATCTCTTGGACTGAGTTCCCCCCCCCTTGGCAACCTCTACTCGGTAGCCATGTTGTCTTCAGCCTGCCATTCACTTGCATTGTATATTATGATATCTTATAACATGCCTATTTCTGGCTTTCATTTTCTTATTTTATGATTTTTATAGCGCACCCCATTTGCACAGCGCTGCGCTAAGCTTAAACCTCGCCGATCGAGGGGAAAAAAAAATTTATTTTTTGCATCAGGGAAATTTGCCAATGGCTGTATATTTGGCCATTGGCATGCTTCCTCAACTATATGCAACCTTTATTTGGAGCTGTCACAGCTCCATTGTGCTATTTGCAGAACAGTACTCAGTTGTCAACAAGTTGTCTGCAAATAACATGGCTTCTACTCGGACAGGTTTGTGCTTCCTGGATCGCAAATTTACCTCATTTGCATGCCTTTCAGCTGCAAGTGAGGTAATTTGAATATCCAAGCCCTGTCCATGTAGGAGCAGTTTAAGGGGCTGTTTGCAATGCTGTTCCTGGATCACTCGTCAGACATGTTGGCTGCATGGAGTCTTACTCTACTCTTAGACTCCATGCAAGCCTTCATGAATCCGGCCCAATGTTGCCAGGAAAATGAAGAAGCTTAAAAGGGATGAAATTGGATATAAACAAAAAGAAGCTTACCCACTTCCTAAGAGTTATTTTGGGTCAAATGGTGATGGTATCAGGAAAGGGAATGATGATTTGGACACTGGTTCCTTAAGTTATGACCCTGAGGGGGGGGGTGACAATATACAGACAGCCTACTGTAATCATGAGGTGGATGAGGTGTTTGAACAGTATTACCCAGTATTAAGGAGATCAGAATGGATTCTCAATCAGAATAGGAATAGGCAAAAATTTTTAAGGTGACAACAGACCCCAAGAGGTCAGCCCCAGAGGGGATGGACCAACTTTTGGAGCAATCGGAATCTGAACAGGTATTAGATAACCCTGGTAAAGTATGTCATATTATTTCAAGTTTTGGGGGTAAACTGTTAAGCTTGAATGTCTTTAACATTTTTAACTATACAGATATACCTATTAATGAAGTTCATTTTTCACTGTTTGAAAAGGGGTTTAAGTTTGTCCCTGCTTAAAAAAAACTGATATTTCTGATGTTTTAATTGATTTAAAATTATATATAAGAAAATTGAATTTCCACATACTTTTTAAAGGTAAAGGAGAACATACGGGGAATCAGGTCAGACTAAGGAAAAAAAGTCTTTTTAACCCCCCTTTGCACCCGATGCTAGCACACTATGAAACAGTTTGTATGAAAGAAATTTTTCAAGAATACCAACTTTACAAAAATGATTATTATAATTTGACTAGGGAAGAGGTATTAGTGTTGAATCACGTCAGGGAATGGATCTTGTCCGGGTTATGAAACCTGATAAAGGGGGAGGGGTTGTACTGGTGGATAAAATTGACTATGTGAATGATCTCACAACAATGTTACAGAACACTGATAAATACACACCAGCATCTTTCAGTGAAATACATATAGCCCATAGAAAGCTGCAACTCTTTTTGGAAGACAGCCTATACCAAGGGGTTATTAAGGAGGAGGTATTATTTTTTTACTAAATGACCATCCATTAGTACCTACAATTTTTGGAATATCCAAGGTGCACAAGAATGTGCACCACCCCCCTTACAGATTAATTGTAGCTGGGCAGAATAGTTTGGCCTATTCCTTAGGGGTGTTTGTGGACCGTGTGGTAAAAGGGGTATTGCTTCCAGTTACTCATGTAGTGAAAGACTCCTGCGATTTCCTAACTAGAATTAAAGCTGATTATTTTTGTGAGACTACTGGGTTTTCAACCACTGATGTAGTGGTCCTTTTCAGCTGTATCCCACATGATGAGGGGCTGGAATTATTCCACGAGGCATTAATAGAATTCACTAACCATGGCAATACTATGATGAATTTTATAATGAAATTAATGGAGCTTATATTAACCAACAACTATATTACCTTTGAGAATGAATATTATAGACAAGCTAAAGGCGTAGCAATGGGGGCAAGTTGTGCCCCCATTTACGCCAATTTGGTAATGGCAAGGTGGGCATTTAACCACGTGTTTACATCTAGATTTGCTCAAGAATGGTTATTTTATGGTCGATACCTTGATGATATTTTTATTTTATGGAAATGTAGGGAGTCTATAGTAAATGGATTTGTTGAATACATTAATTGGGTTTGTCCGTACTTTAGGTTTACACATAAATTTAAAGTGGATAGTATTGATTACCTGGATGTTAACATTTCCAGGGATACGGAATTGGGGAACTTTACAACTACAGTATATCGTAAACCTACTTATTCTAACTGTTTTTTAAGTTACAATAGTCAACACCCTCACCCTGTGAAAAGAAACCTGGTCAGGGGACAAATGATTACGGGGGCTAGGATGTGTTCTACATTAGACAACCTGAAAAGGGAATTGGGTAACTTAAGCCAGATGTTTACTGCTAGAGGTTACTCTGAGAACTGGGTCCAGCAGACCAGTTTGGAAATTCTTGATGGTTGGGGGACTAAGTTTAAACTACTGTTGGGACAGGATGACTTCAATTTGAGACAGGTTCATTCTGAGGTTCAGGACTCACCAGGTAATGTTGTATTTCCACAAGCTATGGTGACCCAATTTGGTGCATTTAGTAAAAAGGTGAGAGGGGTTTTGAATAAGAACTGGGTGATACTAGAATGTAACAAGGAATTAGTTAACACATTAGGTCATGGTTCCACCTTTTCTTATAAGGTGGGAGGTAATCTAAAATTTTTGTTGGAACACCCTATTAAAATGAAGGATAGTAGAGGAATGAGGCCATGTGGAAGGTGCAATTACTGTGCGTATATGGTGAATGCAACAGAGATGTGGGTGGGGGTACCCCCCACATAAAGTTAGATTAGCAGGGGGGAATTGCAACACTCTTGGGGTAGTTTAGTTTAGTGTTTGCATGGGATGTAAAGGGTATTATGTGGGTAAGATGGAGAGGGCAATCAGGAAGAGAATATATGAGAATTTACATGCTATTAATATACAGAACCACAATTATGTCCTTTTTAAACACACACTCACTCGCCCTGTGTCTTCTGGTTTCAAATTTGGTATTTTAGAAGTGGTTGTTAAAAATGTCAGGGGGGTAACTGGTCAAACCAGATTGAGAAGGCTGAGTTGAAATGGTAACTCCGATTAAATGTTTGCCAGCCCCCCTGGCAGGAATGAACATGTTTCCTTAAAGCCCATTTTAATTGAAAGGGCTTTGATGCTTTAGCTAAATTTTTTTATGATAATAAGTTGTTTGTAATATGTCTTGTCTTTTTAAGAATTTTTTGATTGACCAATTGGGTTGACTATTTAAAGGGGTTTGGAGTTAAGCACTTTTGGTTTTGATAAAGTCTGCACTTGAGACAACTGAAAGCACTTACCTATTGTCTGTTTACATCTATTGTCTGTTATTAAACATTTTATTACCACTATTGGAACACTTGGACTTTTTTCGTGGACTGCTGTAGGAATTGTGCCTCAGGTGTGGTGTTTTGCTTATTAGTTACCTTTTTCACCACTCAACACACATTTTTGTTTGAATGTTCTGTAGCTTGTTGCCTTTGTAAGTCAAGAGAGAGAATCCATGATTATCAACACTTTGTGCATGATTGTGATTCTACTATCACAGTGATAACTGCATTATGCATCACTTGTGTTTGGATATACCTGGCTTCACGCAGTATTCTGTGACAATGGGGCAGATCACAGCACTCTTTTAACCAGTTACAGGGACAATAATGTCTTGCAGCAATAAGATGATGTAATGCCTACAAATACTCAAATACCTCACAATTGCAATAAGACTTCTCCTATGGCACATTCAGTCTGCAAAATATCATGTAGCTTCTGTGCTCACATAAGTAGGGGTTCAAAACCTGCAGTGAGTGACTGTAATCATTGTGTGTCAATATATTGATATGCATGAATGGCATGTGTACAGCTACAGGGGGATAGGCATCCCTATCCCGTTTACCTCAAACAACTGGTCTACAGCACAATGTTTTGATGTATTGACTTCATATAGGTGGAGTCTCACAGTTGTGGTAAGACTTCCACTGTGGCACGTGTGGTTAATAAACATTTTGTTACCTTGTAAACTTACATAGGCAGCTTTTAAATTCCAGCAAAGGATGATAGGATAATATTATGTGAGTATATTGATGTGAAGCAAACACCATTTCATCAAGTTATTTCTATCCATGTTTATGTTGGACAAAAAACTTTCAACACATTAAGTTTTAATGGGAGTCTAACAGGTGTTCTTGGATTCTTCTGATGTGAACTAATACTGTGCACAGATAGACTGCAATTTGAACCTGGGACTGTGTGTGCACAAAACAATGTGGATAGAAAGGAGTGGCACGGTCAAGCAATAGTGATATTGAACTGTTCACACTTGTGTGAATATTAACATGGCTACCTCTTTTGCATCACTCTGACAAATCTGTATTGGCTAAATTAACATCAAAAGCCCTTTCTTACATCACACCTTGATTTCTGTTATTTTTGACACAATCCATTGCTTTCTCTGGTGGCAGAAACAGGTAATACACAGCTTTGTGTTGAATTATTGGCAGAGGTTTGAATTTGGTAACATCCGTCTGGTGGGTAATTGTGACAGGCATGACTAGCTTAAGAAAGGAATGTAGTTATGACATAGTAAGAGGGACACATTTTTAAGGTCTTATACTCCAAGTTAGGAGAGCCATTACTATTACAAAATAATAGCAATGCAATCCCTTAAAATGTCTTCTTCATAACCCATCAGATATGCCTCTTTCTGTGCTGTCAGAGGTTTATACACATCTCTCTGAGATCTGGCCTCAGCATGTGTTTGAGTTTGGCAAAGTGCAAATGCTCAGTATATCAACGGTTGTGCACAGGCATTATTTATCTTCCAAACAATAATAATCTGTATTGCATGTTTTCATACATAGATTTGGGTATTACTGTCATGCTTTTGTTCTTACCCCAGGGCTTTATAGGACATGAGGGATTATAGAACAAACCTTAATGAATGGTGTGTTGCAAATTCATCAGAAAGTGTGAGTGGGCCTGTGCTATGATACGTTCTTCTTGTTCGGTGTAGGTTAGCTGATGTTATGGTAGTCATTGCTGTACTTCCTTGTCAGCATGTCCTGTATAATGATGTGTTGTTTAGCATTTGCTATTCTTTATCGAGGCTTAATTGAATTAGCCTCTGTAATGTTGGCTTTGCCTGCATCCGCTCAATGGAGTTAGGTTCCTATGGGCAGAGGATAGCAACATTAGTCACAGGCCATTGTACATTTGGTGTATGTGTAATGTAAATCTGTAACAGGTGATTTACTGATACACTTTAATGCATCACCTGGGTTACACTTTAATGCATCACCTGGGTGTGTAGTATGTTACTGTAGTGCCATGCAGTTCTTACTATCGTTTTTAACAAGGCTCACCTTAGGGCTATATATATCAATAAAATATACTGCATTCATATCTGTACTTTAATACATTTATTCAAGTCAGCATGTCTGGTATGGTGTGACATTTACACCATGAAGGACATATGTCATATAATTGATTACAGTAACACAAATGCATCATAGTAAAAATAATTGTACCCTAACATTTATTACATTTGCTCATCAGCTGATGTGTTAATGGCATAATGCTGGCATGGACTTTTATTTTGCCTGCATTTTGTGTGTATATCTATCCATTTATGATATACACAAAGATGCATCCTATAACTGCTAAATAAACAAACACTGATATGTCAGTAACCAACATTATTTCACGAATATTCAGCATTTTTGATGTATAGTGGACAACTTTGTAAATAGTTATTTTTATGTTTTGTTTTTATTTAGTTTGTTTAATTAATTTCTGTATTCATCTTAAGTGCAAAACTTGTTGATTAATTGTTAAAAACAAAATATGTGAACAAAAAAAATACATCCTATGCACATTTATATATATCATGACGGCCAGAAACAAAGCTCATTTGGCAGGTGATGGACTGCACTTGACTTGTACTTCGATTTATATGCATTTTTGGATATGCCACATTAGCATAGCTTATTTTGAATGGGCATATGTCACATTTGCTATAGTTAGAAAAATGTGAATATTTATATCAGATCATTATTCTGTTTATACCCTGTTCAGTCTGACAAATCTGTGCATGTGTCATGTCCATCTGTATTCTGCTATGTAAGTACATAGCATGCATGACCAGTCACTAATTTTCTGCCATTCACAACATGCAGGTTGCTTAAAAAATA